>NC_141994.1:497812-663750 GCF_049901715.1 Pseudonaja textilis | reverse complement strand
TCCGTGGTATGTTCACTGTAGTCATGAAGAGGCCTCCTGAATCCGCCGAAATGTGGTGGAGTGGCCGAGAAGGCATGGAGCCTGCAGTCACTTCGCCTCATTCTGCCCACTGCAGATAACAGGTTTTGCAAAGCAAGAACTGGCTTGTCAGGCAAAGGCTAATTTGGTCCTTAAAGTCTTGCCTGGTGAGTGTCCATCAAACAAGGCTGAGCCCATCTTCCCCGTTTTGTGGAAAGCCTGTCTTCAAATACTTGGGCTCCTACCTTTACAATCAAGAAGTTCAAGAGATCCATCAAAGAACACGGTAAGAGCTGGATTACTTTGTAACATTCGGAGTGTTTATAGGATCAGAATTGTGTTAGTCTTTGCATAAACACCCTGTTGTGAACAATAGGCAATCTTTTTCCTATTCTCTAAAAGCAGATGCAAATCCTTTCTCGTTCAGCATAGCAATGGTATTTCTTGAAACAGAACAGTTCCCGTGTTTTCATGCTCCAGTTTAGAAGAGAGCAAATTGAATTACTGGGAAAGTTGGATTTTTATCATCCCTTTTTTCACCAAGGCTAGTAAATGGGTGAATTTATTTGTGATATTGAAAACAGCCACTGGTTTTAGGTGAAAGCACAAGGGTGTGTGTGTGTGTGTGTGTGTTGTTTCTGTTTTTACTTTCAGTTTTTGTATTCTATCTTTTTTTACCAATTTACCAATAAAATCTGGACAGCCAGTCCAGAAGTTAATTAGTGTATTTAAGATTCCTTGAGTTAGATAAAAATGAGTTGGGAGTTCTCTGGTTTTCAGTCCTGGTCCTCCTGAAGATGTTCCAGAACAACAAAGGGATGCTAATATTTAACATTGCTCTTATTCCCAGTGCGCGTCATTCAAGATTTCATAAGCAACCCACAAACCCCTATTGTCTGGGTCATTAATAACAAAATAATAATAATAATAATAATAACAACATTGGTTTCAAAGCCAGTTCCTGCAGGCCCGCATTGATAAAATTAGTCACTTTTACCAAGCTCTTAATTATTAAACATAATAATATTGGTTATAGTGTTTATCCTAACATAGGTTAAAACATTACTTTTTAAAAACGTTGCTTTAGTTTTTAATTTTCCTAAGATGCCTTGAGTTCTCCCTGGAAAGATGAGAGTATAGATCAGTTTAAAAAGTAAATGAAGACATAATAGTGATTCTGGATCAAATCCATCCATGGTTTCTATGCTGTTTGTGGTCTCTTGTGCTGAGAGCCAGCTGTGCTTCTTGAGTTTTTTCCTGCAACAATCCACTCAAGAAGACTCATTTAGCCGCTGTCGTAGACCCTCCAAGGGGCAGCTGGAAGAGAGGGACGGGAGTGGGAGACACACAATGGCAGTGGCAACCCTGCAGTTGAAGATGCGAAGAGGGACAGGTCTTGATCTCAATGCTTGCATCTGGATTTTTGCCTCTATCTCTGATTCTTAGCCCTAGTTATGTCTAGTGCCCAGGGAACTTTCTGGAACTTTCCTGCAGGAGACCCACACTGCAGTCACTAACACACTGAAACAGAAAATAATTGTGCTGTTATAAAAAGCGAATGCAAGCACACTCGGCCTTCTGAGCTTTAAAAAGTTACAACTGCAACAAGGAATCTATTCTGGTTTGTGCAGACAGGCTCTAAGAATAAATCGGCCTCTGGATAACAGTGCTAGAAAGTCCTATTTTTCTAGACTTTAGGAGTAAGAGCTTCTGTAATATTTTAGTAAACTGAGAGTTGACAGTGACATACAATATAGCTGAGGATCAACTTATCATTATTCCTGAAGGATTTATTATTATTATTTTTACTCTCTCTCTCTCTCTCTCTCTCTCTCTCGTCTCAGAATTGGACGGGGGACAAGTGGCCCGGTGGTCTGTCTTCGTAAAAATATTTATCATCAGGCTAATGCTGTCTGGGCTGCAGACTGAATGGATTCTTCTGTGGCTTTGCCAGCCAGTATCAACTTTAACATATCCACACAACCCCTCCCCAAAGGAGAAGCTCCTTGAGCATTTGGCAAGGGTGTGTATGGGACACACAGAACGCATGTTTGTCCCCTTACCCAGTACCCCTCCCCACAAGGAAAAGACCCTAAAGCAAGGAGTTTCCAACTTTGTAGTTCCATAACCTCCTAAAAATCCCCCATAAGTAGAACTCATGATTTCTCTGGAGATACAATTGGGTCAGAAGTCCAACTTTGATCAATATGTCACAGCATCATGTGCAGACAAAATGACCCCACTGCAAAGTTGCTTCTGACCTTTGCAGTTGGTCAGAACCATGGACACAGATGCCCGAAGTGAAGGATGAGTCCTCCAAGCATTTTTCCATGGAGAAACTCATTCGTGTAGTTGATCCTTGAAACTAGCTATGAATTTGGGGTGGAAAAAAATCCCAAGAATGTATTTTAGAGGAGGTAGAAGCTGATGAGAGAGTTGGGGTGAAGGGAATGGTCTCCCTTTGTTCTAGAAGGAAAACCCAATACAAGACAGAGGTGTTCATAGCAAGGAGAAGGACCAAAAAAGAAACAAGGTGACCCCTATGACTGCCTGATGAAGGCTCCACCCCTTTTCCGTGTGTGGCAATGAACATAGAAGGGGGGACATAGAAGGCCCCTCGCTCTCTTTTCATCCCCCTGCAGATTCTCCTCCTTTGACAGACTAAACTCTCTTCTTTCTTTTTTGTTCTTGTTATGTCTGGGCGGTGGGTCCCAAGGAGAGACGAGACTCGAAATAGTGACAACAGCTCTTTATTAGGAAACCAGATACTGAGACAAGACTCCCAGCCGAGGCAGCTCCTTTTATAGAGCTGGCTGCGGCTAGGCAGCCTATGACATGCATTTGAGCTTGCCGCGCTTGGTTTTACCCAATCGCGGCAACCGAATAAGAACCAATCAGAACGCTTAGTTTGTCCAATCAGGGCCTGGCTTTTCCAGACCAATAGGAATGCAGGCCTACAAGCCTGCTAGTATGGAACAGTTCTTGCCACCTTTTTCCTTCCTTTTCTCCTCCCATTTTCTGTTCCTATTTTCCCTTTCCTCTCCTTCTGCCTCTCATCCTCCCTTTTCCTTCCACCACTTAATTCTTAACCTATCCTATTCCTCTTCTGTAAAAACAGCAGGAAGACTTCCATTTGTCCTCTTCCCAACTTCCCACCACATAGACAAGCATTCATGAAACCAGTGGTTCCTCTTCCTCTGAGGGCCGCAACCAACACCGTAATTCCCTGAGACCCTCATCCCCCCCCCCCACAAGGAGAAAGATCTTCCTCTGGGAAGAGAGGACCACATTTGGGAGCAGGGCACTGGGAGCGGGAGAGCTCTGGTTCATAGGGAATTATCAGTCACATCCCCATTTTTAGATGCCCTCGGGAAAGTGTCAATTCCCAAAAGAAGAGAGGGGACACAAATGAATAATTGAGAAATTGCTCGACTTTCTTCACTTAACGGCCTGGAAGGCAGTTGTGTTTGAACTGCTTTTCCAGGAAGATTAAGCCGCGGCATCTGTAGTTGATCAAGACCAAAGCTCTCCTTCCATCTCCTTTCCCCTGGCCTAGAAAATGTCTCAGATGTTAAAAGCTACCACTCAAAAGGGCTATAAAGACAGATAATAGTTTGTGTATCCGACAGAGTTCATTTAGTGTCATTCTTCCATTCTAAAAAAAATTATTAACATTTATTTAGCTGGCAATATGGCCTTTAAAATGGCCCTTAATCTATAACAGTCCTCTTCTGAAACGTTAAGGGAATAAGAGAGATATTAGATTTAAGGAGAAAAATCTGGGGCCTGTGTGGAGAAAGTTTGAAATGTTTGATGTCTCATAGCTCCAGACAGTTTCTCACAATGGATGGCACCTCCCCAGGGAACAGGCCAATTTACTTACAGTAGATGGGCTTTTTCTGATGGTTTTAAACTTTTCTTTGATCTGAGCTATAGAAGGTGATTTTGTTACAGGGAATGCTCGCTAAATACAATTACCAAGATATTTACCTGCATAATTACGCACAGCAACACACATAGGCCAACTTTCAGATGTTGCAAAAATATGTAACCTGGACATGCAAGGAAGGGAAGACTAATGCACCCCACACTCCTTTCCCACCAAGTTAGGGAATGAAAACCTTTGCTCTCTGTAAATAGGTCCCCCTGCTTCTACCTAGCCTGGGGGTGGCACGATAGCAGCATTTCAGTATTTGAAGGGCTGCCTCAAAGAAGAGCGGGTTCAAAATATTTTGCAAAGCCCCTGAAGGCCAGAGAAGAAGCAACGGGTGGAAACTAATCAAGGAGAGAAGCAACTTAGAACTAAGGAGGAATTTCCTGACAGTTAGAACGATTAATCAGTGGAACCACTTGCATTCGGAAGCCGTGGATGCTTCATCACTGGCTGTTTTTAAGAAATGACTGGACAGCCACTCATCTGAAATAGTTTAAGGTCTCCTGCTTGAGCAGGGGGTTGGACTACAAGACCTCCAAGGTCCCTTCCAACTCTGTTATTCAGCCACACTAAATTTGTCTGCTTGCAAAGAACTCAGTAGAGGGTCACCATTATCTTTTTACTCCGCAGGGCTCAGTTCCTCTTCCACCCATGTTCAACCAGCATCCAATAACCGGAGCAGAGAAAAAGCTTCACTGTAAGCTCCAAAATGTCTTTCAGTAACCGTTAGAATGAGTTGTAGAGAGGAGGACAATAGCTGGCACCAACAGAAACCACCGCTATCCTACAAGGCCAGAATTGGATCATGATGGTTCCTCTGCTCATGTAGCAAACTTGTAACGTGAGGTTTTTCTTAGCCTTTTGTGGTAGTGTTGGAGAGCCTAAAAATCCTGTTTTTCTTTCTCCCGATGCCAAGAAGTAAAGCACTGAAAGATTGTAGCACATTGCCTTCACGGGCTTTTCCTTCCTGTTTCAATCTCCTTTTCAAAGAACTAACTTAAAGAAAAGACATAAGATAAATAGAGCAAGTGAGAAAAGGGAGCAAAGGGGGACTGTGTCGGTGTCATGCTGATTTTTAAAGCATTCTATACCCCTTTTATTATGCACAAGATTTATATTATCCAAAGTGAAACCAGATTATGCCTCACATCCCTTGCAGGGTTCCAAATATGCATGGAAACGGCTCTTCCTTCCCCAGGGGCAGATGTGAGAAATTGCCTGCAGTCATATTATCTAAAATTAATGGTATGAAAGACACCTTTGATTCTCACAGAGACGCCCACTTCCTTTCTTCTCCTTTATGAGTCCATTTCTCCTTGGAAGAAAAACTTCTAGTATGGCAGAGTGTCAGCTGCCACCTTTACACTTGCTTGTGTGCTACGCTGTGGGATGCTTGGGGGAAAGCGAAAGTACTGTGTCTCCCTGAGACCCTGCTTCAAGGTCACCCAGCTGGGAGAAAAAGGCAGCTACATACCAACCTACTGTCAGCGTTCCAAGTAACGCACCCCTAGAAAGCTGAACTCAGAGGCAGGTAGATTTCCTCAAAGAACAATTTATTGGATACATCATATTGGCACAACTGGTGAAAGCCAAGTCTGAAGGTTCCCACAATTTTCACCTGATTAAAAGTAAAAGTTTCCCCTTTCTCCCAAGTAGTCAGACACATTGTCCAATAGAAGTACTGTCCGGTTGCGTGGTTACCCCATTCCTCCTCTCCCCAGCCCCCTGTTGGAATGTCCTTGGTTCCCACAGGAAAACGTTTTGTTTTTGCTACAAAACCTCAGCCATCTATTTCCCCCTTCCCTGCCCCCTCTTCTCCCTTGTGGCAACCCTGAAAACTCAAAGGTGGCCCCAGCCAGGTTCACTTCAGGGTTGACACCTGCGCTTGAAGTGACCATTCCGGAAACATCCGGCTTGAACCTGATTGGTCATTGTGGGGGAGTGTCAGTGATGGGAAGTAGTTAAGGAATGAAACAAAGAACAAAGAATGAAACTTAGGGATTTTGGCACTTTATTCTCAATTCTGGCTTTGCATTACTGCAATACACTTAGCTTCTAACAAAACTACACCTTTCTCAACAAAAATGGAGCTGAGGATCGTTTCTATTTAAAATTTTAAGTTGCAGCTGGTCTGAAAACAGAGCATTTGACCAAGAGATTTCAGTCTAGCCGCCCTACCATCAAGATGACGACCCTTTCTAACTTTGTGCTTTTCCCTGAACCTTTACTGCAATTTCATTTGCTGCAAGTAAAAGACGCTGAGACATTCCGGCCGAGCAACAAATTGCAACAATTTCAAAACAGACCAGAAAGGGATCAAATGCTTTTTTTAAAAAAATTGTATTTTTATTTGTTCTGAATTCACCAATTATTGTCATGTCTGATGAGAGACAAGAGGCTGATGAGAGGCAGAAGACCAAAAAAAAAATTAAAACCAGCCAACTGACCAGGATTGTGCTGAACCTGAAGGAAACTTTTCTTTAGCAATTCCAAAGACAACCACACTGCCCGGGAGCATTTTCCACCCTCTCTGCCCCACCTCCAGTGACATCCACAAGAGTTACAATAGGGTGTGTGTAAGCTGGGTTTGTGTCATGATTTACGTTTCCAATAATGCCATTTCCATGAATAGCAAGTTCCTTATAAACTGGAGGATAAACTCTAGATGGAAACCAGCGCAAATGGGAGGGGGGAAAAATGGTTGCATTTTTAATAAACCGCAACTCCGGGGAGTAGGAACCAGGAGGCCACCTGTGTATTTCATTCATTGTTGGAAAGAAAAGAAATCAAAGTTACGAGGCCTGCCGTATTCGTAAGCGCAGCCTTCGCTGGGGTCGTTCTGGGAAGTGGAAATCGGAATGAACCTGTTACTTGGAGAAAGAGACGCCTTCGGAGCAAGGGCTTCAGAAACATTTTCAATGAACGATGGCCCACAAAGTTGTAAGAGTGACTATTATTGGCAGATATTGGTGACTGCCTAAACTGGGAATGTAGTGAAATAGAGTATATCATCAGAATATTTATGAACTCAGGAGAAAAAGTGAAAAACCAAAGAAGAAGCAAAAACATGATCACTAAAGCAGACGGTGTTAAAGAGAACCAGATTTTGCCCCTGTTCATTTATTTCTGTTCACAAAGTTGAACATTATTTGCTGCAAGCAAAGGAGCAAACATGGAGATTTATATCTATTTTAATGAATAGATAACTTGTGTACATACTTAACACAATAAATATACAATTAATGACATATTAATGCAATTTGCGAACCGAGTTCAAAGTTGCACCCTGATGACTGTTAATGTGATAGTTGTTATTAATATCAGTGAAATAGTAAATGCTGAACCTTAACTGGGTAGGACTGCGTGGGAATGGTCCTTCTGAATGCTTTAAATTTTAAAGGACATGGAGCAATTAAACGAAAAATTGTTTCTTGGATTTGATCAGAACCGGCTGTCCTGTAACTCAGATGCATTGTTCCATATCCTGAATGAACAACCTTCTCATATGTATCACCTTCCAACCACATATGGGAAGACTCCCTCATTATCACTCAGCAAATTCAGTCCTTTTAAAAACTTATCACAGAACGTAGTACCCAGTTAATGGTTTTCCCTTTTTGAATCTGTTCTGGCTCCTCTGGATCTTTTTTATAAAGTGTGGTTCCCAGAACCGGACCCAGTACACAAGGTGGAGGGCTGACCACATGGAATTTTTGCTTCCTGAGATACATTTGTTAATGCAGCCTAAAATTGCATTGGCTTTCTATGCAGCCGTAATTCGCAGGTGGCTCTTATTTAGCATGCAATCTGTTTTCAGTCAGTTTGGTCCAGGATCTCATGGAACATTCTGGCATTTTTAATATAACTAGGTAGATGTAGACCATATAAATTGTTGCCTGTTGTATATGTCTCCTTTTCTTCCTGCTTTTGTGTGCCTCATCCTCCTTTATCAGTTTGGGTGAGGTTTAATAAGAAACAAAAAACAAGCTTTGCTTTTTTACGAGCTGAATTGACTGGTAAGCAATATATTCTTGCTCTGATCTGGATACAGGAATTAACTAGGAATGTGCTGGGTAAAAACTAGACTGGAAATTGTCTCAATAATGGACAACTAGGGTGCAAAAATGTGGCCCATGGAATAGCTTGCCTCCTGGAGTTGTTGGTGCTCCGTCACTGGAGCACCAACCACTGTTTCCCCCACAGAAAGTAGAAAAGCACGGAAAATATTTTTCAGAAGGGACCTGGTTCCTAGTTTCCCTGGAATTGAAAGGAAAGGAGGGAAGAAATGCTTCCAGAGTTGCAATGTTCTGTTAATTATCTTATCATCATTGACCAATAAACATACTGTAGAGCTGTCCTTCATAGTTGGAGTACCTTACAGGGCTAACATCCACTAAGCTGGATAGCTGGACTACAGCATAAATGGGAGGAAGGCTTGGTGCCCCAGTTTACTCATATGTTGAATTATGCATTAATTAATTCACTGGGAAGATCATATTTTGGAGGGGGTTTGCTTGTGACAGGTTTCTTCTGAGCACATTGGAATATTTTGACAATGTATTCGGACACGGGTTCCGGCAGAGTTTGAGAGGAGATATCAAAGCTCATTCTACTTTTATGGGAAGGTAATCTTGCTAATCTAGGAATAAACCAATCCACATATTTATGAAGATGCAGAAATACCATTTATTTTTAAAATGCACTGTGCAGAGGCCACCCTTTGATTACACTTTTCTAAAGGTTGGTTATAGAACTGAGATGAAAGCCTTTAGAGTTAAGCTACTCTTTCATCAAGTGAAACATTATATTGCATCACCGGGAGTTAAAATAATGATTAATGTGAATACAAAAGAAAAAAAAATGAAGGGGGAAACAAAACACCTCTTCTTAGGTAGACTGACACTTTCTCTTTTTCCGTGGTTTTATTTTGCAAAGGCAGAAAGAAGAATTTTGAGGTTTTGGACTGGCTTGGCACAGTTGCTGTTGTAAATCTGGGAAGGTGAACACTCTGCCTGGCTTCGTGGGACTCCAGCTTTCCATCATTCTTCCTTCCACCTTTTTGGAAGTGGGTGACACTTCATTACTAGAAACCTGTTTGGTTTCCCCCTTTTGCCTCATAATTCACCTT
This sequence comes from Pseudonaja textilis, assembly GCF_049901715.1. Taxonomy (NCBI): domain Eukaryota; kingdom Metazoa; phylum Chordata; class Lepidosauria; order Squamata; family Elapidae; genus Pseudonaja; species Pseudonaja textilis. The sequence continues at coordinate 654,670 of NC_141994.1, read as the reverse complement.
CTTGGCAAAGCTGGCTGGATTTTATGGGCAAGGCTAGAAGAAATAATTCACCCCAGTCTCTTGATTATGTGGGGTTTTTTTTCAAGTGCAAAAACAGTCAAACAAATGTTGCTTCAGTCTTCAGTAACTGCAGTGTTGGGCTTTAGAACCAAATGTTCCAGATTGTTCCTCTAGTTATAACGAATATGGGGATTGACTCTACCCAGGTGCTCTTGACTGCAAAATAGGACACAAAATCATAGGAATGAAAGGGATCTCAGAGGTCCTAACCCTTGCTCGAGGCAGGTGAATTTATACCCCCTCCAGTCAAATGATTGTCCAGTCTACTTGTGAAAATCTCCAGGGACGGAGCAATGGCAACTCCAGGAGGCAAGCTATTCCATGGATAACATTTTGACATTAGCAATGACATTGTTATGCTGATTTAATTGTTTACATTGAAATCTACACTCATGTCGAAGACAAAAAGGATTGCGTTTTATCTTTACTATTTTTTCCTATGCCAAAATACTGAATTCTGTGGCTGGAATTTTCTCCATCTGCACTTCTCTGGTTTAGACGGAGCTTAAAAAATAAATTTACCAATTTTCTTTTTTAAAAAATAGTAAGCAGATCTCTTTCACCCTCAGATCTTTTATCTGCAGCAAAATATCATTTCCACTTAGAATAATATTGTTATCAAAATGAAAAACAACATAATAGTCAACAGAGGATTTTTTTAAATCCAAAAACCCAACTGGAAAATTTCATACAATAAAAACTAAGAATTCCAAGCTTGGTTGGTAGGGAATCTACTTCAGCCATAGTACTGTGGGCTTTCTTATTTTTTGTTTACTAACTGGGTGAAACAATGTCTTAACCAGTACCTACTCAAGGGAAGTAGCCATCTGGCCCAGAATCAAGCACCTTATCCTTTATGCCACCATACGTTGCAAGGTGATAGAAATGGTACATTGTTCTCCGTGCTTGCTGCTTTGTGCTAGTATGTCCACTCATTGAGTGTCCATTCGTTGAGATGACGGTTGAATCAAGATGGAATTCAAGGAGACATAGACTCATAGGATAGGGAGGGACCAGAAACAATTGGAATTGAGTGAATTATGATATGGGCTGCATCTAAGTCAAGAAAACGAGTACAAAGACATTAAGATCTAAACCAACCCAGCTTTTATGCACAGATTAGATACAGATGTAAGATAGACTAAGAAAGAAATAATTTCTGTTCTCATTGCTTAATCACTGCTGAGATTGTGTCAAAGAAAATCTAGATGGCTGGATTCTACTCAAAGTTATCCGTGTAATTAATTTGAACATGTGACTTAGATTCTTAAGTCTCGGCACTCAGAATCAACTTTTTCCTCCAAGAATTGGCAAATGTTCACTGCTTTATTCTGATACGGTTGGTAGAGAAATCAATCTGTGGATTGCCTGACCTTTAAACTGATGTTAGCAGAAATTGGTGTCTCTCTGATTTTGTCAGAGAGAAGGGTGGGGGGAATCTTTTTAATGCACCAGAACTAATGCTTACTGGCAATTTCTGAAACCGTAAAAATCAGGTTTCCATGCCATTCAAGGCATCTTATGTTTAACAATTCTAAGAGGTTGAAAGGTATAACTCACTTTTAATGCTATGTATGCCTCATAATTCTGCCAGGTGCTTCTTTTATCCACCAATTTTCTACAGGGAACCCTGTCATAAAAACAACCACATACTGGCCAGGAACGTTCAGGGCTTCAGGTGAAAGTTGGATTCTTAACTTCTGTCACTGAAACGCTCCCAAAAGTTTTCCAGCATTGGTTTTTCTTGTTGATACCTGTCTTGACTGAGAAGGCCATCCTTTTCCTTGATTTCTCTTTTTCTCTTTTGTCTTTCTCCAAAAGCATATTTCAGATCTGTTCTGCTCTTCAAGCTACTTAAAGAAGGGACTGACATTCTTGCACTTTGTTCCTAGTAAATTATTTATCCTTTAATGTCTGACATTATAGTCTGGGTTTCATGGCTTAAGGGCTGATGGTTCCAGACAGATGGACCCAGATTCCAAGCCCTCCTCCATCCGAGTAGCCTTTCTCTAATTGTTTCTGACCTTGTCTATAATTTCACAAGGGGAATGAGGATGGTGTTATTAATTAACTGAAAAATAGAACTCTGGGATGATCTCAGTGTATTAAAAAGCACGATGAAGAATGTTGCTTATGTTTGGAGATGCAAGAACAACGACATTTGGGGGATACAATGGCAGAATACCTGCTGTGTGCCACTGATTCCTCATTAGTTTCAGTATTGTTGTGATTGTCCAAATCCCTAGTTTTTGAAGAATGGATACGACAAGAAAGCACCTACACCCACAGATCAGATTTCATACATGTGGAGGTAATTTAATAACGAGTACCCCAAAAGACAGGGTGAAATTTCATAATAAATTAATGTGGATTTACTTGGTATGAATGGTTTATGTCCTTATTCAATTAGTGAAAGAAGAGAGATTTTAGATTTGGTTTGCTGTGGGAAAAGCAAACCTCATTCTCCTTCATTCACTCACTCACTCACTCGCTCATTGCTCACTCCTGGAGTTCAACCCTGACCAGCTCCAAGTCAACTCAGCCTTCCATCCTTCCCAGGTCGGTAAAATGAGGAAGCAGATTGTTGGGGGCAAGAGGCAGACCTGTAAACTGCCTAGAGGGGGCTTCAAAGCACTGTGAAGCGGTATACAAGTCTAAGTGCCATCGCCATATGCTGTCCCGTTTAGAATGACCATCATCTCTCTAGCAAGTCCGCAGACTGTACGCAAGGAATAAAAATGCAAATGGGCGAAAAGCACAGAGAATATTTAAAAATTAGGTCACCTTCCTTTCCAGCATTTTGAAAGGTGGTTAAATCAATTCTGTTCTATCACGCTTTCAGCACAAGCTGTTTTGTGTCATGATAGACGGCTATATTTTCTATTCCAATTTTAGGAGTGCCTTTTCCCTGTTTGTATAATTATCACTCGATTTTATACCTGCCAGAACCAACGATGAAGGGCAAGCTACAGAACGGTAAGTGTAATAAACAAATAAACAAACATTTTTGTTCCAGGTTGCTTCTTAAATAGATCATGGCATCAAACCTGCTGTAGCAATGCAACAAGCAGTTATTTTGCTTTCATGCCTAGTAACAGCCAGTCGGCCTAGTGGTTAAGGCACCAGGCTAGGAACTAGGAGGTCGTGAGTTCTAATCCCCATCGTAGGCATGAAAAAACTCACCGGGTGACTTTGGGCCAGTCATTCTCTCCCAGCCCAACCACCTTGAATTAAAAGGCGGAATTAAAAATCTTTAAAAATGAGATAATAAACCTGTAATTAAATGCCCTAAAAGTTATTGGGAAAAGTTCAAGAGTGCTATCTATATTTTTAAAAAAGATAAGCTTTCTCTGCTAAACATACCACAACAATTTATAACGGAGTCCCAAACCCAAATAATGTATCTGTAATAAAAAGCTTTATCCTAAACTCTTTGCTGTCCTTGTTATGCCTCAATAACGGAAACGTGAACGTTGACTTTGTCAGAGGGAAAAGTTGGCTCCTTGTTGTCTTGACAACCGTAGAGAGAAGCAATCTGCAGTGTTCTCTCCAGATCTCCCCTCCCCCATTTTTCTCTGCTTTGAGGAGGCCCAGTGTGGTCGCCCACTCGATTCCTGGTGATGTTGAAGACCCATCCAGTTCCATTTTGTTAGCAACTATACAGGAGGTCCACCTTTATGTTCTTTCAGGATGTTATTTCAGCTCCTCAGTCTATCCTATCGACCCTTGAGGTCGCGTATCCAAATATTTACCAGAATTGATGGGTCTGTTTAGCTGCTGAGTCAAACAGGAAAAGGGGGACTTTCTTGTGGCCACATTAAACCACAAGGCTCCCATCCTTGAGTCGGCAACATACATTGTGGGGGCCCCGCATGGCTAAGGGGCTGTTCTTGAAGTCTTAATGCAGGAATCTGAGCCTTCTTTTCATTCCAGTTCAAAAATAGCCCCAATCCTTCAGCACAGCATGTGACGGAATGGGGTGGAGGGCTTCAGATCTCTCTCACCAGTCAGCCTGAATGAAATGAATGGTGTGTGTACCCACACATTGTAGATTACAATAGCAATGGATACGACAATGCTACATTGGGATGGTGCACTTCAACTGTGTTCCCTCTCACTCCATCTCCCAGGTCCTTCTTATGTTCTTCCAAGGTCAAATGTAAAATTGGTTTCCCATAGACCCAGTGGGCAGTTAATATATGGGAAATCAATAATTCTGTGGCAAAGAGAGAAAGTTGGGAAGAGGGAGAGAGAAGAAGAATTCCCACGGATGGCTCTGCACCATCAAACATCTGGTCTGAATTGCAGCCTAAACCAAAATGGAGGTGAGAGTTCTCACAACAAACCATGGAATGGTAGCTAAGAGAATTTTCTATACCTGTTTTCTGTGTCTATGAATCCAGATTAATGGAACCAGGTATTGTATCCTTTATTGTGGGCAAAACTCTGGACCTCTCACCTGCAAACCCATTAATACAACTCCATCGATGTTCAGAAATTTTAATTTAAAAGTACTTTATTAGTGTCAGAGAAAACCAAAGAACAGCTTGAACATTTAAAAAGGTTTTACCCAAATTAGCTTGAATCCATAAAATTGTTCTTCTGAAAAATGTTCACTCTTTCCTAAGCACATACTTAAATATCCTAACTTACTTTTAAATAAATATGTATGGGTTTAGATCTCCTTTTTTGGAAAAACAAAATTAACACAATGGTTGCTCAACTTTCTTTGGATTATTTTCCCTCTGTGGCCATGTTCAAATGGAAATTACTAATGGTGAGTTGCAGTGTTAGTAAGTATGACAATGCAGATCCATTTAAAACAAAGTTTAAATGCCAGCAGGTCATGAAATCGCCAGTGGCTGCCTTCTGTCTTTGGACTTGTGGCCAAGCCTGTCTGGGGCATTAGGTCAAAGTACATCAACACCACCAGCATCTGACAAGTTCAAAGAGAAAATGAGGAACATCTATATTGTGCTAAAAATACAAAAGGCATTCCTAGCGTTTCATATAAGTGGTGATTAAGCTCCATTCGTGACCACAACATACAAGTGTTGTGACCTCCAGTGACAGTCTTAAGTAAGCAAGCTTAAGTTAGCAATTGTAGGTCAAATGTAAGGCAGAAAATAGTGTCTTGGTCACAAAATGAGTTGGCAACATATCCTCGTATATCTGTAGGGGTGAAAATGCCAAGCAAACTGTTTTTAAGAGACATGCCCTCATGATATCACCTCCATCTCACTCTCATCCCATGGAGGAGGCAGCTGAAGTCCATTTTAGTTGTCCCACTGTTAAAAGTTGTATCAAACTGTGATGGTAAACCAGAGAAGACACCAACTAGATTGTTACATAAAAGTTTCTGGATCCAAGGGAATGAGTAAGTTTGGGACAGAAAGAGACTCAAAGTAACTCTACCTCTGTTTGAACAACCCGCACTGCCTTGTTTGATATGGCTGGTTCTGTGCATGGATTGGCACCATCCAATTGGACTTTAAAGGCTGCTGCAGACCTCCTTCCGATCCAGTTACTGAACACAAAAGAGAGTCCAGCTGGACTGTGAAAGATCAAACAATAATGACTCACCATGTTCTCCTGGTGCTTTGTATTTTGTGGGATATACTGTAGCATGTATGTATATCTAAACAAATAGACATTGATGACTTCCAAACTCAACTCTGAGCAAGACTGTCTACTCCAGACTGAGCGAAGATTGTTCGAATACTGTGATACTTTGTTTATCACAACCATCAAAGTAGGAATGTTGCCTGTTTAAGAAGTAATTTTTTAATCCCCTGATCTGATTCCAGGGATGTGAGAAAATAAAAAATAAAAGCTGGAGGCTGAAATGGTAACCCATTTGGAATTCAGGTACTTTCCAGCCTGTGATCCACCATCTGATGTGAGTTAGTTTACAGTTCATGGTGGATTACATCGTCAGCTGATGGATTTCGGCCATCCTGCTTCAAATTTAAACCGGTATGACTCATAGGGCATATGGGCTCCATTGCACCTGTCAATCTCCTGAATGTCTCTTTGACAGCTTTGTTTCCAGTATGTCATTAAAAGTATTTAATAGGCATCAGGGAACCCTGAATATTGTTTTGAAATTGTGGTGCACAGTTGTCTGAATAAAATCTCATAAAGATAACTGCTCCCTTGAGAGGTACCTAATGCTGGGAAGGGAGGAAGGGAAGAGGACATCCAGCAGTGAGGTTGATGGACAATCCCGATGAGGGCACCACTGGGATTTGGGGCAGACTTTCCTGGAGAAAGGCTTTATCAGGGGTCTCCAACCTTGAAGACTTGAAGACTTTAACTTCCCAAAGTCTATGGCTGGCTGAGGAATTCTGGGAGTTGAAGTCCATAAGTCTTAAAGTTGCCAAGGTTGGGAAATCCCTGGTCTATGCGATTGGTTATTAACTGTTTGACCCTGACTTGATCCATAATTAAAGAGGACATGAAAGCTCTGAATGAGCTACAGTGGGACAACATTTCTGTGGTTGGTAATAAAGTTTGCTTGGTGCTGTTTTAGGATATTGTATACATCCAACCATGGTAGTTTATAAACCACAATCTGTGACCTGGCATTTTGTTTGAACCAAGCCAGGTGTGTTTTATCTAATAAGTCATAATAAAATGAATCATAGTTTAGCATAATATGGGAACTCAAAAATATTTAGTTCTGGCTCAAAATCTAAATCCATTGATTTCAATTTTTTTAGAAAAGGTCTTTATTAAACAGAAGCTATTAATTTTCTTACGCTAATGAAGAGAAATATTTATTTGGAGGAAAAAAGATTGCCATTTCCATTAAAGGAGATCTATCTCAAAAAGCATTTGTTTTCTGATGAGAGAAAAGAGCCCTGGAAAATGGACATATGAAGCATAGCAGTTAAGCAGAAAACATAAACAACTCACCATTTGCTAGGTCCATACTCTGCAAGGAGATCTCAGATTGTAATCAAATTCATTGTACCATTTAGAAACTGGATTTCTAAAATGGTGATTTGTTCATTTATCTCTCATAAGTCTAAAGTAAGCAGACTGCACTGAGGCTCAGTAAGATATGTGGCCTAAGCTGGAGATCCTTATTTTAGATATTCCCGATTCAGTAAACAAATCAAGGCTCAAAATTTCACAGAGGAATATTTTTAACGGGTGCGTATTCCTGGTGATTTGTCCTTCCATACTTTCATTTCCATTTTGTTGGATTTTGGTGAGACTTCATTAAAGTTGGAATTTGTGCACAGTCTGCATTTCTTCTTTACCTCAGCTGAAGATTTGCTTCTGTGGGACCTCAAACTTTCCAATGTATGAAATGCTTTTCCTTTCATTCAAGGGTTATGATGTTGTCTGCTCAAAATGTTGCCCCATCCATAACAGCTCCAAGGAATTAATCGACTTCTCATTTAAGAGTGCATACAAAAAATAATGAAAAGGATTTATAGATACAGCGAGAGCAAGTTAGTTTTCAGACTCATTAATGCAACCACATCTCCTCCACACAGTTTTCTACTTTTTATACCTCTGCTGAATTTCCAGAGGAAAAGCTGCTTTGGACGTCACCTTCCTGATGAAGGTGGATTTGAGTGTATTATTTTTAGGAACGGTGCAACAAGAGGCGTCCATGGACAACATATGTGCAGAATCATCATTTGGCAATTGTGTCAGTTCCTGTTTGGCAGCAAAGTGAAGAGTTTTGATACAACAAATTGTGTTGCCTCTATACTCTTTGAGCCGATCTTTGGGTTTATGACACAATCTTAGTAGAGCACCCAGTAAGATCTGAAATAGGGTGTCGGAGTAGGAAAGGATTTCCAGAGGAAAAAAAATGCAGACTACAGGAACCATTCACACCACTCAGGTGACCCTGAGGACACAGAGAGACCTCCAAGTGGCCTCAATGACCCTCTAAATGGACACAAATGACCAGCTGTCTGCAAGGAGTATAGATCCTTCCATTCTGCACCATCCAATCAGAGCTGAAGAAGCTTCTTGGATGAGAAGCGAAATGTCTTCAAAAGAAAAAACAAGAAAGTCCAGTTGCCTCCTGAAAAAAGGACTTTTGCAACAGCCAGGACTGGATACCTGAGAATCTCTACAAATTTTTTGTTAAAACAAACTTGTCCATTATTGAAACTCCTTGACATCATTTCAGTACTTTGACTGCCAGTGATAGGTCAGTGTCCACTCGGAGTGACCCCAGCAAGAATAAAGCTACTCACGGTCCTGCACAAATGCTTCCTGACTTTTGGGAAGCAACGTGGGCTGGCTGCAAAGGTGTTTCCTTATCCTAAAGGAGATAACGCATTTGAAGAGAGTTCATAAAAGGGGGCAGTTTGATGTATTGATTCTTGAATAAACAATGACATTTAGCATCATCCTTAGTCTTTCTTAATATAGACAACAGGAAAAGGTTACCTTTCGCTGCAGATTGATTGAGTTGCTTAAGGAATGCATCAAGTGACCCTTGCAGCTCCTCTCAACACTATCGAACACAACCGAATTGTCAAGGCGAGCTGGCAATTAATTTTCATTAGGCAGGGAAGTCATGAATGCCGGCTGCTGCAAGGAGATGAGGCTAAAGTCGGAGTGCCAGGGTTCAATCTTCCCTTTAACAATTATCATAAATCGATGTGATCCTTCCAGGTGTGCAGGAGGCAGTGACGGTGGGATTAACATTAAGATAGATTAACAGAGTTGGAAGGGATCTTGTAGGTCATCTAGTCAAACCCTCTCCCACCCAAGCAGGAGAGCCTACACTGTTTCTGACAGATCAGAGTCCAGTCTCTTCTTGAAAGCTTCCAGGGATGAAGCTCCCACAACTTCCAAAGGCAACTTCTGTTCCACAGGTTGATTGTTCTCACTGTCAGGAAATTTCAGAGACGATGGTCTTGGCTACCACTGGTGTCTCCATTCAGACTAAAAGATTTAATGAATCCTGTCTTCTGAAGTTTAGAAGGTAATAATCCATTACATAAATGTCACCTTTGAAGAACAAGTGTCTGAAACAGCAACATGTATCAACCCCATTTCAATTTTTCCAGTTCTCTTAGAATATGCACCAGTTTTTTTTTTCAATCTAGGAATGTGTTTGGTTGCAAATTGTACTGGAACATTCAGAAAAGCGAAAGTATACTTCTACAACAGGGGTCCCCAAACTTGGCAACTTTAAGACTTGTGGACTTCAACTCCCCGAATTCTGAACCTCTGTTCTCTAAGCATATTCCATCTCATTTAAAGGACAACAAACATCCATCTCTCTCCTTATGTGCTCATCACACTCTACGCAGCTTCGTGAAATTTTCTTTGCTTCCATCTAAAATCCATTCACCTTCCACAGTTACCATTTTTCCCTTTGGGGTGAAATGCAACACGGGTCAGTTTTCTGCAGAAGATCACATTCCAAACACCAAGTGCTCCAGGGAATTTTGGAATGTTCTATTCCTCAAGACAATATCATTCTGGTCTTTATGGGTGTGGTCTCCCAGATCTCCCAAAAATAAATCTCCTGGAATATCTGTGGTATCTCCACGCGTGTTCTGAGTTCCCAGATTTTCCATCCCAGGAGTTGAAGCATTTTATTTACCTAATAGCTGATTCCACCTTGTGATTTTTTTTTCCTTATATTTATTTGCATTTTTGTTAATTTCTAAAGGATAGTTAAAATCCTCTGCTATTTAAGCATGAAACAATCCTTTGTAGCCATCTGGGTCTTTTTTCACCCAGACAAAAGAATTTCAAGTGTTTTCTTAGCCAGAATAGGCAACTGATAGCTTTTATTGGTTATGTGCCCAAATGAATACCTGAAAATAATGTGTCTCTTTATAAAGATCAACAGAACATGTTAAATATATTGTCAGATAATTAAAAATCATGTTCAGATTTAGCCAGCAGCTCATTTCTAACAAAATTCAGAAAACTAATTATTTGAATTCTGTAGATTTAAACTAAATGTGTATAATAGAATGTTATGTCTTGCAGAAAGAGTGTTTATTCTGGCACTCTGTCATTTAGCATTTAAATTATGTACCACAAGAGTATAAATGCAAATATTGTTCCCTTTTACATTCAAATAAATTAATTCCAACTTTAGAGCAAAGGCTTAAAATAAACATTTATAATCACTGTTTGTCTTGATAATTCTTGTCTTTTGGGGCAATGTCTGAATGTTTTGTTTTTATAATAGGAGCAATGATTCCATATGCTGGACAATTATCTAGAGAATATTATCCTTCACAGAACTTACTTTCTTTAGAGTTTCCTACTATCCTCTTTTAACTGTCTCTTAATTTATAGAAATACAGCCCTTCTTCAAGTCAAGTCAATGTTTATTACAAAGACCAGAGCAAATTAAAGACACTCCAGGAATATCCAGTTAAAAATTCTACAATAAAATAAGAAATAAGAGCTAAAATCTAAATTAAAATCACAGTTTGGCATCCAATCTGTCAGTTGCACACAAACAAAATGCAGCATAATATAATATCAGTCCTTAAACTAGTCATTCAACACTAAAATGTGAGAGAGTGACAATGCAAAAGGATTTGCTGCATTAATTGTGTAAAATAGCTACAATGGATTAATCATGTGTGTCCAATGAACCCCCAGTGCTGCTGTGCAGAATCCAGCTACCTGCGCTGTAGTCACAGTTTGTCCTTAAGCAGCCACTGGAGATAAGCAGTGTTGGAGCAGCCATAATACCTCTCAGTTTTGGGGAAGTTAAGGGTTCCTGAATGTCTCTAGAAAAAGAGCACCAAAGGGGTATCTATCCAATGGTCTCCACCCCTCCAGAAGCACTAGGACAGAGCCTTTCAACCAACGGTGTCTTTTCATATTTGCCATGCAGATGGAAGCACATTGTCAGCTTTGGAAGCCATATTGAGATCCGGTGCTTCCCACGCTGTCATAATTGAGCTGGGAAAGTGGGAGGGGGGAATTCATTGGAGTAGATCTAGTTAGACATAATAACATTCTTTTTCTAATTCAAGGTCATGTTATTTGGTGCATAAGCAAGAGGAAGTCTTACATTGGGACGAATGGTGATCAGGGCATGTGATGTGATGATGGGTGCAGGGGGTGGATTTGTAGTTTTTACTTATTGCAAGGAAGCCCGGAACTTTCAGATTCGGGATTCCCCAGTTGTGCCAGTTACTATCTAAATAGAAAGGAACCTTTGAGAAGATGCCTGTCTTGGAGTTATTGGGCGGAGTGGAGCGTTGCTGGAATGCTGACACACATAGCACCATGCAAGCGAAAACACTTCTTAAATGTTGCCACCAGTGATTAAAGATGATTACAGCAGAAATTGTCCAGAAGACAAGAGATGGCTCCCGTGTAAACTGGTAGAGGTGAAGGCATTCAGATGGGGAAGATATCAGGAAGCATGAGAGGAACTCAAAGCAGAGGTGGGATTCTATCAGTTCTCCTTGTCCAGCTGAACCGGTAGCTCTGGAGATGTTCTGTTCTTCGGTTTGGCCCACCTGCCCACCCGGACTCTGGGCTGTCCTTTGTTTCCTGCTTTTTCAACTACAGCTGCTTTGCAAGGCCGGAGAATATGAGAGGCTGGCAGGAGAAGAAGATGCGTTTCAAATGCTTGCACAGGCACACAAAGTGTGCGCTCACTGAACCGGTTATTACACCGGTTGAATCCTCCCCTGACTCAAAGCTAGGACTCGCCAGAACTTGTCAGAAATTATCCAATGAATGAGAACTGTGCAAATGTTGAGCCATCGCATCGAATGAAGATTCCTGCCTCACTTTCTCTGGACTTTGAATTGGGGAGATCCATGGAGGGGGGTGTTTTTGAGTGAAGTGTTTAGTTGAGAAAATAGACCGTAAGGATTGTAAGCCTGGTTTTGTAACCCTGGAGGGAATGTAATATTTTACTGGAAAGGAGACTGAATGGTTGGCTGGTAGCATTATGGGTAATGAGTGAATGTTTTTTAACCGGCCTGGTTTCCCACAGCCTTATGGGGGATGGCCAACTTCCCATCCCTACCTCTCCAAATTCAGATTTAAAATTCCTTCACCCAACATCGCTTCCAAAGATAAATCTGCATGCAGCCTCTCCTCCTACTCTGGTTGTGACTTCGATTGCAAAGTGCATGGAGGAAATTTAAGCACAACTTAGGAGAACAAACCCATCAGGACTGTTTTCAGCAGTCCGTCTGCATTTAAAAGACAAAGACCGCTCTTTTGAAGACAGCAAAGACCACATTTTGGACAGAGAGGCCTGCTAGTTTGAAAGAGGGGTCCAAGAGGCCATCTATGTAGAAATTGAACTGCCCTCCCTCAACAGAGGGGGAGGGATACGACACCCTCTATCTCCAGTCTACAACACGGTCCTTTCAACACTTCCAAGAAGGCTCTACACCCATTTGCACCACTCAGGTGACCCTGATGACACAAATAAACCTCCAGGTGGCCTCAATGACTCTCTTAAAAGGATGCAAATGACCAGCTGTGTGCAAGGAGTGTAAATCCTTCCATTCCCTCCATTCAGTCAGAGCTGAAGAAGCTTCTGGGATGAGAAGCAAAACTTCTTTAAAGAAAAAGCAGTCCAGCTGCTTCTTGAAAAAGCACCTTTGGGACAACCAGGATCTGGATGGCTGAGAATTTCCATTGACACTTGGGCAACACTAGGAAAATATTTTTTGAGTCTACTCCACCACATTCCTGAACACAAAGAAAGTGAAAATCACCAAGTGGCTAATATAAGGCGAACATTGCTCCATTAGAGAAGATCTGATTGATACCAGCACATAATGGTGTTTCAACTTGAAAAGCCAAAATATAATTTATTTTAATACGGAGGGTTTATCCAGTCAAACCTCTGCATATGGTAGCTCTGACCACAGTTCCCTTTGATTACAATGGGCTATTTGACCAATAATGGGTTCCATGCAAGGCATGGCATGAAGCTGTCAAACTTCATCTTCCAAGTTTTATTTCCAAACCACAAACATGTTGAAGCAAACCATGCATGCTTATGAGAGGATTTATTCCTGGGGTAACTCTGAAAGTTTCAGGCTGAAAAAAGTTGCAATCCTCAGGGCTGCGGTAGAAGCAAATTCATTGGCATAGCCCATCACCATTTCCTAATCTAACACAATGGAAGCCATCAAGCAGCAGCTGCCAAGCGTGGCATGCAACTTATCAACCAAGAAACAACTTCTGATTAGTTGGAAATCTAGAAAAAAGGACTCCCCTCACCGAATATAACCTGGATTTAGCACCATCCTGCTAAAATTACAATCATGGCTAGTTTGTGATTTTACTCTTGCCTCAAGTCATTGGTCACCACAACAATGCGTGAATCGCAATACAATATCACACACTGTTGACCAAATGTATCCCAGATGCTCTTTGGAGGTTATTCTAAACAGAATGTCAGCTATTGCTTTTGACATAATATCTTTGGCAAATTATATAAAGTTTTATCACATTTCTTAGTAGTTTACGCATCTTGACCTGTAACCAAACTACATAAATGTTCAATTTCTTCCAACAAACAATTTGCTACATAATCCATACTCTCTTTAGCTCTGGTTCTCTGACAGTCCACAAATAACGGTTCTAACAGTGGTGCAGAAGAGAACATGGGTTCGCCCATAACTAGTCATGAAGCATTCAGTGGGTAATTGAAAAGCTGGAAAGAAGTTTACTATCCTAGAAAAGTAAATTATCTACATCTGGATAAGAAGGTATAACTGCCTGTGCCGTTTAGATTGGCAAGATATTTGACTCTGAAAGCCACATGGCAAGAGAATATGTATTTCAGAATGTGGGTTGTAACATGAAATTAATTTTGTGAACATTCTGATTTATCTGAGGAATTCATTTTTGTGGATGTCAAAATTAGAGTAAGACTTGGAGATTGCCAACAGTGGTATATCTCTTTTGGTTTTGTGGACAGACAATTCTAGCATGTCATTACGTAAATCCTTTCTCATATTTACGGTACTTAGCTATATTCATTTGCTTATACTTTCAATACTTAGCATTCTCATTTCCTTTGATGTCATATCTGTGACCTCAATCTGTTACTTTTCAACTAAAGTCTGCCTTGAGAGAAAAGTAATCTACGGATTTTCCCTGCATTCAGAAGTAAAGAGCTAAGGGCATCTCCAGGACTTAGAAGAGATTGGTGCACACCTTTTGACAAGACCATCTTAGCTCACCAGACCTGATGAGACTTAATTCCTTGCCATGCCATGTTCTCTAGCCACATAAATTCCCAATGGCTTTTCACGATGCTGTTAAAAAACAAACCAAAACAACTTTTCCCCTCCCCTATTTTTCTTCACAACTTGGTTGCTTCCAGTTTGTTGTTTATTCATCAATATCTGTCACACCAACCGGCTGTTGTCACACCGTCAGATATGTAAAGAGCAATTAAGGTTTTAATTAAATATGAAATATAGATTTTTGCATCTGTTGTAACACCTCCAAGGCTGGCTTTTTGATAAACGTGCAAATAATGTAGGCATTTAATCATCACATTTTCTGACTCGGTTTCTCAGCTGTGAAGGAGGTTAGCTGACAATCCAATGCTTGGTTTTCTAATGGAGAGAAAAAAAAAAAAGAATTCATCCCAAAGAACCTTGAAATTGTTAATGGAAGCTGACCCGATCATAAATTTATGGTTTGGAAAAGAACGCCAATGAAGCAGGTTAGAGAAAGTAGCTAGGACTACAAAAGCATTTGATATTCGAACATTAAAAAATAAAATAAAGCAAGCTAGATGCCCCCTGTCCATGTTAGGAGAAAATGAGAGTAATGCATTGTTGAATAATGCCAAGATTTCATAGGTACCCAACATTTGCCATTAGGCTGCAAGTCTTCATCAGCTTATGACCAGAAGTAAAACTGATTCTGATGCCAGTCAGCAAATCTGTCTTAATCACGCGCCTTGCTAAGGCCACACTTGGAATATTGCATCCAATTCTGGTTGCCCTGATATAAAAAAGATTTTGAGACTCTAGAAAGAGTGCAGAGAAAAGCAACGAGAATGACCAGGGGGCTGAAGGTTAAAACATATGAAAGACCATTGCAGGAATTGGGTATGTCTAGTCTGATGAAAGGAAGGGCTAGGGAAGACAGGATAGCAGCGTTCCAATATTTGAGGGGCTCTACAAAGAAGAGAGAATCAAATTGTTTTCCAAAATACCAAAAGGCAGGACAAGAAACCATGGATGGAGACTAACCAAGGAGAGAAGCAACCTAGAACTAAGGAGAAAGTTCCTAACAGTGAGAACAAAAAAAACCAGTGAACAACTTGCCTCTAGAAGGGAGTGGACAGCCACTTGTCTGAAATGGTATAGGGTCTCCTGCTTGAGCAGGGAGTTAGACTAGAAGACCTCTGAGGTCCCTTCCAACTCAATTATTCTATGTCCTATGATGCCATGACTCAAAAATCAGTCTGTGTTAAACCTTAAGCTTTGCAATACATTTCCTACATTTTCTTCTAACTGCCAGTAATCCAGAAGAGAATCATTGGAAACAGGTAGGATTAATCATGGTTTAGAGTCCATATAAACTATATTAGCAAAGTATCCATGGAATGAAATTTGGGTGCAGACTTAACCAGGAAGATGCCAGATATTAATCATCGTCATTTCCATTCTGGTTCGAGGAAGGGCTGAAAGGTCTTTCCTTTCTCTCCCTCCCCCCCCCCCATGTGGTTGGATTTATTTTTTTTAATTCCTCCCTGGGTGTTCTGTTGGTATGTCATTTTGTTATAACGCCTTGGACTAAACCTTTAAACACTCCCACTGGTAAGGTTATTGCTTCCAAATCCAAAGGTTCCTGTTGAGGACAGAGCAATAGAGCGCCTCTTCAAATGATTTGGTCTGCAGTTCTGGCTGACATGTCAGACAGAACACCTGAAGACAAAGAAGGCTGATTAAGTGAGATGACCAGGTGCATCCAGCGGAGGAAGAGGAGGCTTGAGCAATGAAGGCCTTTTGACCAGAAGGACATAAGAGGGTCCACAACCTGAAGAGGGAGGTCCTTGACCCTAACCCTAACCTTGCTAGCTGATTGATCCAGCTTGTCACAAAGTCACACCGTTTCTGCCGGGCCATCCACAATGTCCTTGCTGGTGTGGGCTGACCATTTGCTTGAAGTCTGAACCTTGCTGGACTCTTAACTCCCTTCCCCTGCCTTTGACGGAAACTATTTCTTTTCTGTAAGATTCTCAACTGATTTATGACTGTGCAATTAACTTCTTGCGAATGTTTTCATGCTAGCTTTAGGCCGCAAGCAGGACAGGCAGTTGGATGAATAATTAAGCCATTAATCACGTATATTAAATTGTATGTCAGAACTGAAGATAGTATCACCGTCTCCATTTATTCCCCATTAACCTTCCTTCTGTTACCTTTACTCGTACCTGAGCTCCATGTCATATGGGGAGATGAATGAGGGTGAATGAAGTATTCCACCTGTAATGTGCATAAAATAACCAGCACCACAACTACTGGACATAAAGTAGGTGTGAAGAGGCATATCTTTCCGAAGGAAGATGTCTCTATGCTCTCTGCTCTTATGTTTGGGGAAATGCTTGTTCTGATTCAACACCCCAAAGTACGTTAGCCTGTTCAGAGATTTTCATAATGCAAGATGGCTGCCAGGGCTCTACCCTAGAGTAGCCGTGCTTGCTGAACCTAAGAACAGCTCAGTACTCTGATTGTCCGCATGACACTCGCCTGACTTTTTGCAACCGCTAAGATTTACAATCGCACTGTAGAAGTTCTCGTTTATACAAGGCTACATAAAAGATGGCTTCCTAATCATTCCAAATGTTCTATAAAGCTTTCCTGTCCTTTAATAAAAGAAAACCATTAAAGTTGCATGCTGCTCATCTAGAGATTGGCCAGCTGCTTGCTGGCCAGGTGTTGATTGTAAACGATCTTTGCCATGGTGCTTACGTTCTCCCAACTGGGCAGCTCCTCCCAAGCATTCTTAAATCACAGAGAGCCAACATCTTGGGTAGTAAACAGATGTGTAGGGTGTGTTTTATAGATGAGGAAAGAAGCTTTTTCAAAGCGCTGGCCCAGGTAGCAATGCAGCAATTCACTTTTTGACAAGATACATGTATTCTTAATGCGGCCTCATTTGCCAAGATCCATTTTTGTAGGCCTGAGATTTCTGCAATCTGTTTCCTTGAGTTTATGGTTTGTTCTTGCCTCGTAACAGAGTCCATATGGTTGCCTGTTTGAAGTGTGCTTCGTATTCCATTAGGGACTCTTTTTTTTTTAACTTCTCAATCTGATTTTGATAAGGCCTTGGTTTCTCTGACCAGCTGAGCTTGTGCAAATGCAGAGCAGGGTAATTCTCTAATAAATTAACTTGGCAGTAAAGCTTTACAGAGCAATTTTGGCTTATTGGGGCAACATTTTCTTTTATGTTACCTTGTAAAGCTAAAGTGAGGGAGAAGTATGCTGTGATTGGAGCACTAAACAAAATACAGAGTCAGCCAAATGCATTCTGATTAAGTGTATCCACTGTGGTCCCAGGATTAGGTAATAGTAGACATACTTTGGAAATCAAAATCTTCTGAGAACACTTTATTAAAGTGATGAATATCTGCAGATTTCCAACTGTTTTCCCTTTCTTGTCATGTAATAATTCAATCACACATAAGCTCACCTACACCGTAAGTTGTGTGGCATATATAACATTAATGACCACTTTGTCGTATTACTTGAATATCCTTTTATCAGCTTCCTTTCCAATTTATAATTCCATATTCGAGTGCAATTTGTTACAGTTGGCAACCTTCCCACACTAAGTAACACTCAGATCTCCCTTACAGTCACGGAGAGGCTAAACATATCTTTTCAAAAATGAAATTATCACACTTTTTAGATTCAGGTGCAGATCCAGAATATCTCGAGGGTTTGTTTAAGAAAAATAGAGCAAGGTGACACCATTGAAGGTCCATGGTCTTTATGTGCAGTGCGCGCAGGGGAGGAGGGGAAATGGAACTTTCAAAGACACAAAAATGATTTTGGCATGACACACACTGGACATTCCAGTGAAAAGCACTTTATTTATAGTGGTTATGTTCATTACTAACTCTACTTCATCAAAACCAGAGGTGGGATTCAGCAGGTTCTGACCGGTTCCAGTGAACCAGTAGCGGAAATTTTGAGTCGTTTGGAGAACCGACCGATCCCACCTCTGACTGGTCCCACCAACCCCATCTATTCTCTGTCTCCCATTGAGTCTCAGCTGATTGGCTGGGTCTCCTTTGGTTGCCCTGCACAGGAGAACAGAGCTGGAAAGCAGGTTAGTGGGGTGGGGAGGCAAGGGAGATTTTGCAGGATTCTTCCCCTGCCATGCCCACCAAGCCACACCCACCAAGCCAAGCCATGCCCATCAAGCCATGTCATGCCCACAGAACCAGTAGTAAAAAAATTTTTGAATCCCATCACTGATCAGAATTTAAGAGAACTTAAAGCTTTCTCTGAATTCTCTGTTCAGAGTGGCAAATAAGAACACAAGTGTTTTACCTTCCAAATGATTTTTCCTTTCCTCAACATTTAAGAATATTTTCGGGTCAGGCCCAATGCTCTTCTAAATCTGTGGGTCATGAAACGGGGTAGAAGTTGTCTATCAATCCATGAAAAGGTGAGACCCTACCTAGCACTTCACAAGAGGGTGATTCATTTCCCTTGAGGTCTAATGGGAGGCTAAGGGTTCCATACCTGAGATACAACATTCTCTCGGTCATCTCAGTCTCTCTTTTCTTAAATCTAACGGTCACCCAGATTTTTGCAGCCTGATGGGGTAGCCTTAAGCCGAGGTGCTTCAGCTCTGAATCTTTTCAAGTAGGGAGCCACTTGGAAAAGACTTTTCCCAGATTACATAAATTACTTAAAGCACCTGGTTAGGGAAAGAGATACTTAGCATTTGCTCAATTATTATCCAATTATGGCTTCATACTTAAGCATTCAAATGTCCCTGGCCTGGTTTCAGCTCAGAAATTGAGTTAATACTTGAATGGGCATGTAGATCAACCAGATGTAGGCTTGGCCAAGAGAAGTTAAAAAAATCCTGGAAGAATGTAATGACAAGCCATTTCCAAATTGTCAAAAAAAAAGGGGGGGGGGAACCCACAACATTCCAACAATAACAAAACCTTCTGTTTTTTGCCCATGAGTTGAATTTAACTTGAGTTCATCTTTAACTTTTCTTAAAGTTATTCTACTGAAATAACTGTCCCAATCTATTGTTAAGTAGTGAATATTTGCATATTTCTGAACATTTCTAGACTGTCCCTCAAGCAATAATTCTTTCTCTTGGTTGATGCATGCATTTGCTTACCTTTTTTCAAGAAATTCATGTTCCCTTGTAATGATTGCACACATCTGTGTGTACTGACTGAGCTACAGTCTCATTTAAATTCCAATGATGGGCTGGAATTTAATGTTAAATAATCACTAATTATTAACAATAAAATGAGCATACATGAATCCAGGAAGCTCTTGAGTCGGTAGAGCTTTTATATAAGGAGGATATGGACTCAAGCTGTAGGCTGACCTCCCCACTGGTCCCTCCAAGACATGCTCTTCTAAAAGGCACCCTAAAACTTAGCTAAAGTTATGGAATTGTCTTCTTTGGTCATTTTGGTCCTTGGTACAGATGTTCACGGGACATGGTGGCTCAGTGGCTAAGATGCTGAGCTTGTCGATCAGAAAGGTCAGCAGTTTGGTAGTTTGAATCCCTAGCACTGCGTAATGGAGTGAGCCCCTATTCCTTGTCCCAGCTCCTGCCAACCTAGCAGTTTGAAAGCGTGAAAAAATGCAAGTAGAAAAATAGGGACCTCTTTGGTGTGAAGGCAACAGAGACATTCTGTGCACCTTCAATGGTGTTTAGTCATGCCGGCCACATGACCACAGAGACATCTTCCGACAGCGTTGTCTCTTGTTTGGCTTTGTAATAGAGATGAGCAGTGCCCCCTAGAGCCAGAAATGACTGGCATGTATATACGAGGGTAACTTTTACCTTACATATGTTCAATTCGCTAGGGCCCCATGCATTTTATCTTTCAGTAGGTGGCAGGACTTACCTCTCCTTGACTTATTTTATTTATTTATTTATTTATTTTGTCAAGCAATTATTAGATAACAGGTATAAGTATAAACATGGTTATGAATACATGAAATGGATACATATAAGAAAAAAAAAAGAAACCATGGGAGAGGGACAGAAGGCACGTTGGTGTGCTTATGCATGGCTCCTACTTATTTCAAAAAGATTAGGATCAGAACCAGAATAGTACTTACAAGGAAGCCTACACACTGTGTTGTAGACTAGAAACAGAAAAAAAAGGATACTCTGGAATAAGGCAATGGCAAGCCAGTTTCATATTTATGGTTGACAAATCCATGTAGTAGCCAGGAGTCGATATTAATAATAATATCATCACACAGATTTAATGTATTCTGTTTATTTGACTGAAGAAATGCAGGGCACACATCCTGTCTCTCTTTGGAGCTGCAATTAATTCAGAAAGTTCCTCATTCTCTTCTTTTCCTTATTTTTTTTTACTGTATCTATATCTCGAATCTGTATTAAAAGCAGACATCAACATCATTCAAATACTGCAACATCTTTCACAAATCCTTATATGAAAGCAAAAGACATAAGGAAAAAGAACAAAATATTATGTGAATACGAAGGATCATTTGAAGCACAGGGCCCTGTCTTTGTAGTATTTTTCATTCTTACAATTAGTTTTTTCCAGTCTGGTTCCTTTCAAACAGACCCCACGCACCATCAGATTATCTTGTCTGGGTGTAGTCATAAGCCCAAATTCAAAAGTAAGTATGGCTGGATTTAATAAAAATATACTGCACTCCCAGATCCATGCAAAAAAAGTACAATAAAAAAAATCATCCTTAATAAGTTTTTTTGCTTACTTACACATTTGTCCTCCTGTTGTTGGTATATCTAGGAATGTTCCAGAAATTATAGTTTAAAAAGTCAAGAATGTGGTTACAATTGTGCAACTAAAGCTCTACCTATTTCTTACACACAACACAACTCACATAAAAGCAGGCAGATTGCCTCATTGGGCATATTGTTTATAACCATATTTTGACATATTGCAAAATGTATACCTGTTCTTATCGCACTCCTGATCAAGTGGATCTTCTCATATTTCCATTTGCAGGATCCTTGTACTAGATTGGTAAATCCAGGTGTGAGGATGCAGGGAGGAACAATTCTTAGGCGGAATAGAAATCGCCATGACCTAAAGATGAACCAAAATGCTCAGAGGCTCAGGGCCAGGACAAGAACGGACAAAGGTCCATTGACTGAAAGGCCTGGGATTGAAACCCTGAGGCTGACACACCACAGGCAGATGGGCAAATGTAGGACTTCTCTCCTTTCTAGAGTAAAATATCTTATCTATCAGGTGAGTTTTGTGTCCGTGACAATTTGGTGTTTGTTAGCTACATAAACTGCCAGACTTCATTGAGGTTGAGGCCAGTTGTCATTGGCATACTCAGTTTTGCCCTGGTTCAAATGTGACAAACATGTGGCAGCTGGCATTTATCCTGCGGGAAGGGAAATAGCGGGAGGGGTTGGGAAAGTCTTGTTTTGGTGGCCTCCCAATGCATCCTCCCTTCCAACCGCTGGGCCCAAGAGAGTTGAAGGGAAGTCCTGCCATGGATTACTCTGGTTTCTCTCCTTTGTTATTTGGCCGCTGAAGGTAGCAGGGAGTCAAATGATTCTGCTCCAGAGAGAGAAGGTCCATTGGTCAAAAGCAGCCGAATTCTTTGCCCTGTAGGCTCTCATGGCAGAGGGAGAATTCAGAAAAGGGCTTCTTTCTTGCCATATGCTACGCGTTGGACCTGGGATCTTTTGTGTGTAAAGCCTGTAGTACACCGACTCACCTCAGATGCAACAATATGTGTTATTGAACTATCACCAGGATTGAAGGGGAGCAGAAGAGCAGCGAAATCAGCTCTCCCAATTCTCCAGCTGAGCCTAAATTTCTGGGTTTTCTTGGTGTCTTTCCAATACATTTCATTTTTCTTCTTCTGACAATATGCCCGAAGGCAAAACATTAACTCTAACATGGTGCTTCCTTGTTGCTGTTCAGCAGGAACCTTCCAACCTTTTCCTCCAGTTTACAAGCTTCGGTGTTTGTTTTGGATGGGATCCTGTGCAAAAACATACAAAGTATGTAAAAACAAACACCCATTCAGGACCAAACAATGCCTCAACTACAAAGAACATGACCCCTTCGTGGGAAGGGGAGGCTGATTGGCTCCAGATGCATTCACAACATCTCACCATTTACAATAAGCCCTTCGAGGACCACAAAGAGAACATATATGGCAAAATAAAATATAAGAGGGAGAAATGGGGATAACTCAGAAGCTGAATCACTTTGGGTTGTGTCTGATATATTCCAAGTCTTAATTTATTTGTGGAATTATTATTGTTGTTGTTGGGGCCAATGTGCTGACTCTATAACCCACCTAGAGAGGGCTTTAAAACACTGTGAAGTCAGATATAAGTCTAAGTGCCATTGCTAAGTGCTATTCGTTTAATTGTTACATTATCCATAGACCTCTAACCTTTCTTTGTTCCATCCGCCATCTTTAGGGAAATTTTCCAAATTAGACAGACAATGGCTACTGGGAACAGTTAGTTGGACTGAAAACATGGACAATATCCTGTAGCCTGTTCAAGTAGGGTGAAGCGGTCTTTGGTGTTAACTCTCCCTCTCCTTGGTAAACTGCTTCTCTGAAGAACATCTGAAAAGCTCTGCTACTTACTCCCCAAACAAGCTGTCAACAGCCCAACCAAAGAATCTCTTAAAACCACCCCTACCAATATTGATGGGGCAAGCCACCAGAATATAAACTGAGAGCAAACCCCACTCCTTTCTAGCACTGATGATGTTCCCTAGTTTGGTAATGAAACATCTGCAAAAAGACAAACTTGGAG
Source organism: Pseudonaja textilis (assembly GCF_049901715.1). Classification (NCBI taxonomy): domain Eukaryota; kingdom Metazoa; phylum Chordata; class Lepidosauria; order Squamata; family Elapidae; genus Pseudonaja; species Pseudonaja textilis. Next base: position 631,633 of record NC_141994.1, on the reverse strand, counting down.
GTCACCAGAATTCCTTGAGTCGCTATGTGCGAATAGGCAGCAATATAAATTCAATAAGTAAATGATAAGAAGTTCAACCCTGAGCTACAAATATCCTCCTTTATCTGCCATTTACCTCACAGAATTGAATTAATCCTGATGTCAAGACTGAACCTCCTTCCTCAAAAGTTCTGGTTCTGCCTGCTGGATCACTAGAAAAGAGGTCTATTCCTTCTTCTCCGTTTGGTCCTCTTTTCTGCAAACCATACCTACCCAGATCCTTTAACTGTTCCTTTCAAGGCTTGGTTACCAGACGCTTCATCCTACCTGCCCTCCTGAACTTGCTCCAAAGTGCCGGGACCTCTTCTGAATTGTGGCACTACCTTCAGTTCAGTCTCGGTCTTGCCAGAATGTGTGCCTCTTCCATAACATCTTTTAGTCTATTTTTAGAGGCAGACAAAATTAACTGCTGGCTCCATTAGGTTCAATAATATCCTCCAATATGCCCATTTTAAAAATAAATTTTATTGCATTTAAAATAACAACAGAAAATATTTAAAAGGGACAAACACAAAAATACATACACAATAAAAAAAATACGTAAGTGCTTAAAAATAAGTGAAAAGGTACAACATAAAAACAAAATACAAAGTGTGGTATGTCATTCAAGTAATCTCTCTTATGTTGAGGCAGGTAAACCTCTCTCAACAATGAAACTATTACATACAGTTTATGGTAGCTGAATTTTGTAGGCTTGCAAAGAATATCAAATGCAAGTCTAAATGCAGGGTTTCTGACAAAAATATATGTTTTATATAATCTGATGATTGAGATTCCATGTTGATTGGCTGAGCCATACAGTCATTAATGTTTCATTTTTCTCTTCCAAGCCAGAACATCTTCCCTTTTTCATCAGTCTCCAATCTCATCTCTTACTTGGCTTCATTTAAAATGCTGGCAATCTCTCTTCGTCTGTATTTTTTTTCCCCCTTGAGCACTCTGTGTTTAATCCTGGCACCATAACATAGTTTACCTTTTTTACTTTCATACTTTTTGCCTTGCTTTAGGAAAATTTCCAACAAAATGTGAATTCTTCTCCAGAACCCAATCATACTCAGACAAAACATTTAGTTTGGCTGCTAAATTAACTTGATTTCTGATTCACACAATGCACCATGAAACAGCCACAGTTCATGTATAATATTCTCACTGACAAAACTAAGGAACAGGAAGGGTAACTAAATGGGTCCTGCCATGGCTGCTGTCCTCGCCTGGTCGAGAGTGCCATGTGAACAGAGCTGCTGCTTGGTTCAGTGGAGCAGGCACTGCTAAGCCACAATGGGTGGATAACTCTGGGGAGGGAGGCTCCATGTATTGAAGGCCATTCGAGGTCTGAAGGATACAACACCTTCTCCTTCAGCGGGTCTGCCTTTGTTTCTCTTGGATAGAAGAAGCCCCCTTGTTTCCTCTGACACTTCCTGGCCAGCATGGAAAGGGAAGATCCCGGATGCAAGTGTGAAGATCGAATGAAAGAGGAGGAAGGTCCGAGGTATCACCTCCCATCCTTCCGTGCCCAGAGAAGAAGACATTCTGTTTTACCTCAGCAGCACTTCTTAAAATCCCCTGGAATTACAAAAAGGCTGGGATTAAATTTCAGCAGCCAAGTGTCCTTCTCAAGTGTCAGACTCTGCTGGGTTAGTAGATCTGGCCGAAGCACTCCAGAGCTTCATAGCCAACCCTCTGGGTGAGGACATGGTAGCCCAGGCCTCGTAAGGAGAGGTTTCATTCATGTGACAACAGATTCAGAGTATTGGTCAAGAGGAAGAAGGCAGCCATATCACTGAAGATTCAGTTCTTAAAATAAGAAGAATTGTATGTTTATGCATCCAACTGATGAGAGAAGGCCCTGTGATCACATGGCCACACTCCCATCTACCCCCAGCCACAGGCACGAGGTCCCTTCCAAGCCCGTTATTCTAGTATTCTGTTCATTCTGCTTTTTTATGAAGCCACATCAACAGAATCTTGCAAGTCTGAAATTACACCTCTCCCTGCCCTGCCACCTTTACAGACCAAAAAAACTGACTGAGGAGGGTCTTCTCTGGGCCTCTTGTCCCATCCTTCCTCCTCCTGGGAGCTCAGCTACCCTTCATCCGTCCACCCCCTAGTTGCCGCTCTCTGCCCTGCCTCCCAAGGTCATTCCAAGAGGCTATTACACTCACCTCTGCCTTGGAGGGTTGCAAGCAATGGAAACAAATCGCTTCTGAGCTGTAACTTCCCACTTTTAATGGGGGTGGATTGCACCATCCCAAACATCTGTCATTTTTCCATCCAGGATTCTGGGTAGAGATATTCCCTGGATAAACCATCTTAATTTACGCTATCAGGAAAGGGCATGAAACAGACCCTCAGGTCACTGTTTGAAAGGTAGACTCAGAGAGACAGGACATGAAATAGAAATAGAATAGCAGAGTTGGAAGGGACCATGGAGGTCTTCTAGTCCAACCCCCTGCACAAGCAGGATACCCTACACCACTTCCGACAAATGGTTATCCAACCGCTTCTTAAAAACTTCCTGTGTTGGAGCATTTACAACTTCTGGAGGCAAGTTGTTCCACTGGTTAATTATTCTAACATGTTAGGAAATTCCTCCTTAGTTCTAGGTTGCTCCCCTCCTGGATGAGTTTCCACCCATTGCTTCTTGTCCTGCCCTCGGGTGCTCCCTCTTCTTTATGGCTTGACTCCATCTTCTTTGGGGCAGCCCTTGAGATATTGGAAGACTGCTATCATGTCTCTCCTAGTCTTTCTTTTCATTCAACTAGACATCCCCAGTCCCTGCAACTGTTCTTACTGTGCCTTTGATTGCCTTTGAGTTTTTGCTGTAGCATTTCATCCGCCTGCTTCAGCTCACACTAATATTAGCACGGATATTGCTATTAGGCCAGAATTGCAATAACTGATGGGTGACAGCCTGGTTCCCATTTGGCTGACATCTCAATAGCTTGACATATTATGCCTACATCTTTATTCGCCTGGAATCTCAGTGGGGCTTAGCTGTTAACTCAGCTGTTAATCAGCATCAGGGTGACCCTGGCCAAGTGGTTGGCAGCTGCCATGATCGGCCTCTCCAGGAATAGCGCCTGTGTGTCCGTCTGTCCATCCATCTGTGGCTCTGCTCAGACTTGCCATGGCCGGGTGAGAAAATGCCAGCAAGCCTTATGTCAGTGCCCTGCTTGAAAGACCTCAACTTCAACATCATTGGCCCTTGGAGAATGAACAGGATAGGCCTACGAGGAAGCTTCGCCCTCTGCCTCCTCAGCCTTCAGAACAGCCTGACGTACCTGACATATAGTTCAGGGAGCTGAAGAAATAAGGTGCAGAAGAACACCATGTATCTTCACACTCTTCCTTGGGCTAAACCTTAGCAATATGACTTATGGGTGAGAAAAATATTCTGAACCTCAAAATTCCATCCCTTCTTTGGAATTTCTAAATGTCAGGATCCATTCTAGGGGTGTATCAATCATAAATACACACATTTACACACAAGAACTTTGATTCACCATATTAGAGTGCTTTGATATAGTCCTTTTATTTATTTATTTACGGTGTTTATATCTCAACTTTATTGTTTTTGTAAATAGCTTAAAAGGCCACAAACACACCCAATGACTCCTTCTATTTTCCCCATAACAACAATCCTGGGAGCCAAAGGACAAGGCCCAGCCCAAAATTCCTAATGCTTACGGTGGGCTCTAGCACTTAGATCATTAGAGATGAGTATTCCAAGGTCCTCTACAGAGCTTGGATCATCAACAAGGTCTTGACTATTCAGACTGTATTTTATTTTCTGATTTTTTTTGCCAATATGTAAGACAGAACATTTATTTCTTGAGATTTGAAGTTGCCATTTGTTTGATCATTCTGATACATAGTCAAGATCTTTTTGAAGGGTAGCAGTATTGTCTGTGGTATTGAACAGCTTTACATCATCAGCGAAAAGAACGCAGTTGCTCTTAATATGATCACAGAGGTCATTTATGTAGAGTATGAAGAGAGTTGGTCCTAGAACACTGCCTTGGGGGACACCACTATTGACAGGTACAGAATTTGACAGGACACTCCCAATTTTGACCATTTGTTGTCTGTTTGACAGGAATGCTTCTATCCAGTTATGCAGTTGTCCAGAGATACCATAGGATTTTATTTTTAGGAGTAGTTTGTCGTGTACCACTGAATCAAAGGCTTTACATAAGTCTATGTAGATTGCGTCTATTGCTTTGCCCTGATCGAGTTGTGTCATCCATATGTTTTTGCAGAGTAAAAGAGTTGCAGATTACAGGATAGTTTTTTTCTGAAACCAAATTGTTTATTGGAGAGTAGGTTGTTTGTCTCTAAGTGGAGCATAATGGATTGGTTAATAATTGATTCCATGACTTTACAGGTGATGCAGCATAAGGAGATTGATTGGTCTGTAATTTTCAACTAGGCTGGGGTCTCCCTTTTGAAGATGGGGATGACCGTGGCTTGTGACCATAGGTTAGGCAAGGAGCTGGTCCTGAAAGATTTTTCAAAGATTATGCTTAGAGGTTTGGCTATGGCAGTGGATAGCTTTTTAAAGAAGTAGGCACAATTCCATCCGGTCCAATAGATAGAGATGGTTTTAGACTGCGTAGTGCTTTTTCAACATTGTCTTCTGTAAAATCGATATGTATTAGATCATTGTAGTTATCTGTGGTTCGGCTAGGAAATACTGGGCATGATCCATTGCTGTTTACAAATACTGAGCCGAAGAATGTGTTAAAGATGTTGGCTTTAATGGCGTCATTGTTGCAGTCTTTGCCATTAGGTCCTATCAGGGGTAGGATGGACCTTGAGTCTTTTAGTTTGTTGTTTACAAAATTGTAAAAAGCGCGGGTGGAATTGGTGCATAGAAGGTTTTCCTCTTGTTTAATGTGATATTTGGTGCATCTAGTCTTTATCTGGTGGCATAAATTTTTGTATCGGCTTTTGAAATTGGCAACGTGAACAGATTTGTTTTTCCGCCAGAATGATCTCTTTTTGGATTGAAGTTTCCTTATTGTTATGGGTAATCTGTTTTTTTTTTCTTTTGGGAGTTGTTGTTGGTACATATAGTTTGATGACTCTTTTAACTTCAAGTAAAAATATGTTGTAATGGTCTTCAACAGTATTGCATCCAGTGAATAGAAATTGCCAATCAAGGGATGAGAGATCGTTGTCTATAAGATCATAGTTGCCTTGTTTTATCTTTCAAGTGCAGCAATATTGACTACTAAGCAGACCCAATTCTGCTCAACTACTAAGCCCAAACTTATGAATTCTACCAATTTTCTATTTTGCAGCCATCTTTTATCACTAAAGTACTAGCAGTGAACAGAGACCCTCTTCAATGTAGCTTGCAGAAATATTTCTACAATAGACTTCAAACAGATGGCCTGTGGGATGTATTTGCCAGTCATCCTTGCTATACAAAGCCATTTGCACAAGGCAACAAAAGTTAAATTATCATGCTAAGCATTTTTTCCCTGAAGTGTTAAACAAATTAAAGTATCAGATTTCTTTTTCACAGCAGGTCTAATTTTAAATACCATTCCTAAATTACATCCAGACTCATCAGCGAGCACCATCCCAACAGAATCAAACGTGTAAATATATTCCTGCATTCGTTTAAATTTGTAGAGCCACCCAACTCAATCAACCCTGGGTGGCTCACAGGAAAAGCAACCACCACCACAAAACCTCCAATAAAAGGACAGGATGCGATAAAACCAATAAAAGCCACAAAAGAAGAAGATAAGACAAAACAACCTCAAACCCATCAGGCTTCTCCCTGGGGCCTGGTCGATGGTCCCTTGAGAGCCAGCATGGGCAAGGCCTTCTGAACGGCCGGGGGAAATGCCATTGCAGGCAACAAGTGCCGCAGTTTTCAAGGACCCATTCGGTGACTTTAGAGGTCACAACTGGCACCTGTAACCAAATACATGCAAACTCTAAGACGATCTGCCTGGCACGTGATTTGCAAAGCTCAGCTGTCCCACAAAAGGAAGTTACATTTGAGTGCATACTATGAAAAGCGACACATTTGCCAAACACTCAGAGAGTCACTTTGGGCTGACAAATGCACAGACTTAACCTAAATCAACAACACAGGCCAGGCTACTTTGGAGCTACTTTGGACTTTGGGGATGGGGGGGGGGAAATAAAAGCCGTCTCCGGTATAAATCTGGAATACTCCTCTTGTTATAGTAGTCTAAATAAATGAAACCCAGTTATTGCCAGGTAGAAAACGTTCATCAGAACAGGAGCAGGGAAGGCCGTGATAAGATTGATATGCCTAGCTCTCTTTTCCATTCTGCTGTTTCTTTTAGCAAGCTTAGCAAAACAGGTGTTTGGCGGAGCACTAATTTACATGAAGTCTTTAATGAAATACAGAAGGGTCCAAACTTAATGGATTGATTCCTTCCAGGGACAGGAGATGAATGGAAGGAAAAAGAGACCTTTCACTTCTGACTTGATCACTGCTGATTATTTCCCCTCCAGGGACTGACAGATGATCGCAAATCCATTTGAAAGATAACAAACATTACATTACACACACACAATTGTCAGGCTTCCTATAAAGAAGGATCCATCACAAATTCTTTGAGATCAAATAAAAAATGGGATTGTATTAGTGATAACTGGATAGCCTCTTCCCTGGGTTATCAGAATGTAAGGCAGGACCTTTATTTGAGTCTCAGGTTGGTGGGATAGGGCTTAAAGCAAACGGAGAATTTGCTCATTTACATACTAATTTGTGTACTCTTTTTTCCAGTACTTACCTAATTATTAAGGTGAGATTACAACATTTTAAAAAGTTCATCATCCCACGCACATGGACCTGTCTGTAAAGCAATTTTCTAAGGAACTAACTTAAAGCAACGAGTGAAAAAAGACAGAAAAATGAGAAGGAAGAGAAGAGAAGAGAAGAGAAGAGAAGAGAAGAGAAGAGAAGAGAAGATTCCTAATTTGAAAGCAGCTACAAGTACCTTTATATTTTACAACATAATTTCCTTTTTTCTATAGTCCACTCTTTCTAATAATCAAACCCATAAATAATAAGTTCACTTTTTTTCAGGGAAAGGTCTATAAGGGGTTTCTCGTCAGTAATACACACAGTCATAGATCTTTCTTTTAGCAAGCAAGTTAATTTTGCTATTTCTACTAATTCTGTCTTCTTCAGCAGTCATTCCTCTGAAGTAGATATTTCAGAGTCTTCCCACTCATGATCTCTCAGCCGTTACCCTATGCAAAAATGTCTCCCGTAACTCTTTCCTAATTTCTATCCATTAGCCCCAGCAAAAAGAAAAAGAAAAGAAATCCTGCTTTCAATTGAGTATCCATTTTCAACTTTCTTTGTATCACTAGTAAATTAATTCTTTCTTTATTAAATTATAGCCCTTTGTGGACTTCATAGCTGCAGTTGAGCATCACGTCAATCTGCTGGGATATATTAGAGTGAGATCACAATTGGCTGAAGGGTAACCTACCTCGTGCCATGTTGCTTGTTTTCCCATGTGAGCAAAATGTAATGTAATCATTCATTTCTTTAAAAAAAATCATGTAAAGCATGTAAAATAACTGTTTCCTCTCAAAACATTGGGAAAACTATTGTTAAGTCAGCAGTCTCACAACAATGAGGCATTGAATTATCAATGTGTAATGCAGAGATTTGACATCTTTCTCTGAGTTCATGTTACTGAGGTAATCGGTTCTTATGTATCTTTAGGTCAGAGTGAATTCCATACTTCCCTTCAATGAATTCAGTGGAGCTCCAGATTAAAACACATTAGCACATTAGCAATAGCTCCATTGCATTTAGGCTTATACACAGCTTCACAGTGCTTTACAGCCCCCTCTAAGCAGTTTACACAGTCAGCCTCTTGCCCCCAACAATCTGGGTTCTCATTTTAGCCACCTCGGAAGGACGGAAGGCTGAGGCAACCTTGAGCCGGTCAGGATCGAACTGCTGACAGTAGGAATGCACAGTCAGCCTGCAATGCTGTGTTCCATCCACTTGGCCATCAGGGCTCTTTACACAACAGTGATGGGGATGTTCCTGTTTAAACTCCCCAGAACAATTCATGATAGGCCTCCAAAGTCTTGTAAAACATCTTTTGGTCCTCTGATCTGATAAAATGATTGACTTTGCCAATCAAATGTGTCAATTCCTGCTCGTACCTCTGGGGAAAAGCAAGGTGACCACTAAATTAGACATCTAACTTTACTGGAAGAGAGACCACATTCTTAGGATGAAACTGGGATTCAGTAGCATTTGTGATGTACTGTCCAAAACGTCTTAAACTCGATTCATGCTGACCTCACTACTAGCATGGATTGCTACAGGCAGTACAGGAACAAGTAAGGCCAGAAACTTGGTCTACTCATTCTTCATCTTACTCAAAGGGTTTAATGGATGCCTTCATTGACCAAAGCCACAATCGGCATTTATGTTGATATCCACGGCCTTATGTGTAATGACCTAAACTAGATTTTTATTTCCTGTCTTTTGCTTCGTTGCCTATCTTTAATTCTTTTGCTTTTTAATTCTTTTTCTGTGCTTTGTATGTTATTGCTTAGCTACATGTGTGTGTGTGTGTGTGTGTGTGTGTGTGTGCGTGCAATTTGCTAATCTGTCCTTGATTTTATATTTATGGCATCTCTATTAGTCTATTAGTGGGGTGCTATTTTTTATTGGTTAAAATCTCTGCAGTACACCCCATTAACCTAACAAACATATTCCCATTTATTTCTCAAGAGACCTTATTGAAACTGGAAGGACCTCAGAAACGCTTTGTGTTATAGTGGAAAACAGCACAAAAGGTATCAGCAGGATCACCAAAATCCCTTGTGACTTCACCGGCGGGACCATTTGGCCCCTGCTGTGCCAGCAAAGTGATTGCCAATCCCCTTCCTCCGGTGGGTGGGCCTTTCTTGGAATTCAGCCATTGGGAGTGGGAGGGTGAAGGGCTGAAAATAAATACAAAACTTCAGCCAGCAAACAGAGAAGGGAATAAAAAGCAGCCGTCAGTTTGGAAAGGGAACCTGAAAAATATGTGTTTGTCTAATGGCCTCGTTGTGCTGAATTGCAGCTGTTGCAACAACAACCTTGTTGCATGCGAGATGGGCAGCTATATAAATTATATGATAGATTAGATAGATGATAGATGATAGATAGATAGATAGATAGATAGATAGATAGATAGATAGATAGATGTGTGGGTGGGTGGTGTGTGTGTGTGTGTGTGTGAGAGAGAGAGAGAGAGAGAGAGAGAGAGAGAGATAATGGATGGGTGGATGGTCCATTGGAGGCCTTTTGGTTGACTGGATTTGTGAGAACTCATTGCCAAGTCATCCCAATCTGGAAAGAATTTTCTTAAACCATTTTAAATCCATCTGGCAAATAGCACAGGATGGAAGTAGCTTAAGGGTGCCATGCAGGTTTGCATTAAAATGGTGTTCCTCATCGCTCAGCTCATTAGGCCAGAGAAAATGAGAAGGAATTCATGGTACTCCAGCTGGAACTTAGAAGCTCCCTCCTCCATGGAAAGTTGCACATAACCATCATGACTTGGCATCACTGCTAATCCAAACCTTGAGTAGCCCTCCTGAAGACTCTCGATCAGAAGAAGGGGCAGAGACCAAGAGGCAAATTACCTCCATGGGGCTGCAGCCAGACAGCTGTTGGTTTGGGGCGGCTCTGTCTGATTGCAGGGTGGACCTCCGTCTTGCCCTTTCTGGTAGCCCCCTCCAGGCCCCTGGGAAGAGGGGTCTCCCCTGCAGTCACTTCCCATTCCTCAGACCTCCTCTGCAGCAATGCCTCCCCAGGAGTCAGCTTTTGTCAACAGGGCGTGCCTGGCAGCCATTTTGCCTTGGGAAAAGCCAGGCCAACGGGCCAGGCCCTGTTCCAGGGCTGCAAAGCCAAGGCTGGCACCTGAGCAGCATCGCAAGGATTGGCTGGGGTTTTCAGTCCGGTTGCGTCCAGTTTATTAGACTCAACTGCTCCTTCCGATGGCTTTGCTGAGATAATCTCCTAATGCAGTTTGTCATGCGAGAAGCTCGCAGCAGCTCGTCCTCCTGGCTTATTATGTCCCATTGATTTTTTTCCTGGTGCTTTTGACTAAGGCAGATAAATCTCACTTAGAGGTGGCTGAAGACAAGTGCAACTTTGCCCGCTTCCTGTTTTCTCTTTATATGAGACAAGTGGAACACACCAAGGGCCTTTGAAGGCATTCTGTGCAAATGGAAGGATAATTTAAAACCACAGAGCATTGAAGGGAGAATGCAAGGAGACCAGGAATTTCCACTGGGCAGGTTCCATATCCAGGTGAGAAGCTCAGCTGTTGCCTATCAAAATGGGATGCAGAGAGAAAGAATAGATGGTGATTCTTTATGACAGCCCAATGCAACTTAAGTCAATCAAGCCCCCTCCCACTTTGTCCCCACCATGAATGCTGCTTAAAAAATGGGTGGGCGGATCAGAAATCTCTAACACCCCAACATACTGAATCTGCCCAAAATGAGTTCATCTCCCGATGGTTTCATGGACAATTTTCGGTAGGTGTTTTGGCCACCACAGAGAAGTGGTTTGCACATCCTTCTGCAATTCTCCAACACAGTTGTCGTTCCTGAAAGTCCCAGAAAGGCAGCCCATCTTACCTTAGTAATAGCTTTTGCTCCTTGTCTTAAAGTTTCAGAAAATATATGTGTTTGTGCATGTGTGTGTGTTGCAAATATACCACAGAAACTTGTAAAAAGGGACTTTGGAAGTTGTAATTGGGTTAACTGACAGCTTCACAACAGCCTGACTGACCACATCCTCCTCTGGAAAGATTTATGTTGAGGGTGGAACAGGATCAGGCTGAGCACATTAGATTAGATAAAGGCTCTGACATTTAAATTCCCTCTGCACCACTGCATGATGCCTTGTATAATTCTTCTGCTGTGTGTCTCGATGTTCTAGTTATCCTAGGTTTACAATGCTACAATTTTGTGAGGCTGCTGCTTGTTTTACAGTTAAATCTTTGTATTTTCTATGCTGCATAATTATAGTTATATATAAGATGATAGTGATGGTGTTGGTTATGAAGATGATGATGAGAAGATCTAGGTTCTTTCTGGAAACATTGTGAAGATTTGAGGGTGGGTATAAACTACCAGGCAATTTGTCTGTGCAGATTCCCAACCATCCAAGTCATAGTTGTGTCAAAGGTGCTTGTTTTTCAGAAGAAGGAGGAGGAGGAGGAGGAGGCAGAGGAGGAAGAAGAAGAGTAGTTGTTTTGCTTCTCATCCAAGAAGCTTCATCAGTTCTGATGGTTGGGGCATGGAAGGATAGGTCCTGACAGTTAAGACTGGATGGGAGGACAGGTTTTGATGGGATGAAAGGCATGTATTTCTTTGCAGCCATCCAGCTCTTGGCACTGAGAGCCATTGAGGCCACTTGGGAGGTTTATCTGGACCCCCAGAGACACCTGAATCAGGGTGCAAAGGGGTGTGGGATCTTCCCGGAAGGGCTGCAAGGGCTGCAGTTGTAGCCTGGGGATCAGGGGCCTCTCATTCCTCGGTTGAGGGAGGGGTGTCCATTTCTAACCAAGTTACCAGGCAATTTCTATGGGCAGCAGACAATTGGACCTTCCCTCCCTCCTTCTTCCAGCTCCTGCCTTCATTTTGTGTGGCGAGAGATTTACTGCCAATCCCAGCAGCCATCGCACATGTTCACTGGTGAAGTTGTCCTCCCTCACTGAGGGGAGGAGTTGGAGGGGGAAAGCGGGGAGAGGGTGTGAATCATTTCGGTCTCTTTGGCTGCCAGTTTAAAGCCTGGATCCTCCAGCTGTTCATTTGTACAGGTTTTCCTCAAAGTGGTAAAGTGTCCCTGTGGCCTTCCGGGCAGTTCGCAGGCTGGAGATCAAACCAGCATTGGCATCGATCGTGTGAATGTGCAAACATAGCTAACACATATGAGGTACAACTTGTGCCCCTTATTTTTTCACTGCGGAAATCGCCATTTTTTGGAGCCCGGTCATGTGGTGAGGAGGAAAGGAAGTCTTCCTCTTCCTGTGCTGGGTTTGACGTTCGTCTCAATGGAGATTCCTCTTGAGATGGAAGCCGCAGCTCCCGAGGAAGTAATTTATGTTTTGGGTGGTGGGAAATGAATGAAACTCCCGATTGTCTCTTGGTGGCTGGGCTTCCAAAAGCTGCTCTCTGTTTCTGCTACTGTCTCCATATAAATCACTTTCCAGAAGACGCGATTTGCATTTCAAGGCAGATTTCTCTTGAAATGCAAATGGAAGTTTGGGAAGGGAAATTCTGTCAGGATGTCAGGAGGGAGAGAAGGGGTTAAAACTCTCCAAGTCCCCTCCCATCTCTTTCGGCTTCCTTTTGGAATCGCTTGCCGTATTCTGGCTTTTATCAGTCTGGGGAACAGCAGTTCCTTCTCTCTCGCTTTTTTAAATTAGTCTTCTACCTGGATCTATTCATCTTCATCATCATCATCATCATCATCATCATCATCATCATCATTGCTCCCAATGTTCTGGAGGAAGGCTGAGCCTCTCTCTTAAATCCCTCCACTTGGGCGCACAGTGCCAGCCATAAAAGGACTGGAATCTCCTCAAGAATTGGCAAGGAATGGGCAGGGCTTGGTCTCTAACGGAAGATGAAAGTTGTACGTCTTCCTTGACAATTCAAGGGAAAACGTGGAGAGACTCGAACCGGCGCATTTGATTTTCTCTTCTGGAAGGCTACCACTAACTGGAGGCCAATGGCAGAGAGCCAGGCAGACACCAGGCAGCTGTGTGGTGTTAGTTTCTGCCTCCCAATAGAGGCGCCTGCTATGAGGTAGTTGAGTCGTGTCTTTTTTGCTAAATGAGAACAGACCTTACTAAGTCGCAAAAGGAAGCTGGGCTGGCCAAACCTGAGGGCCACGCTGGGCAAAGCCCGTAGGCAAAGTCCGTAGGTGGTTCTCAGCAAGGAACTTGCCCTCCGGGTTGGCAAAAACTGCATGCATCAAACGTGTCTCCTAAGCGAAGCCGAAGATGACCAAGACTATGGCCAAGTTCTTCTGTGTCTCAGGGATTAAAGGGCGATCGAACATTCAGTCCTCAGTTATTGTTTTCTTACATGCCTTTGTATTTTAGTTATTTACTTACTTACTTACTTACTTACTTTATTTATTTATTTATTAACAATTCAGCAAACACAACTAATTGAATTAAGTTTCTCCTTAATTCAAGGAGAGAAGCAACCTGGAACTGAAACTTCCCAACAGTGAGGACAGCCAACCAGTGGAACTGCTTGCCACCAGAGGTTGGTGGGTGCTTCATCACTGGAGGTTTTTAAAGAAAGACTGGACAGCCACTTGTCTTGAATGGTATAGGGGCCTCCTGCTTTAGCAGGGGGCTGGACTAGAAGACCTCCAAGGTCCCTTCCAGCTTCTATTCTATGGCTGCTTCCTCCCCCTGTTTTCCCCAGAACAACAGTCCGTGAGGTGGACTGGGCTGGGAGAGGCAGACCGGCCCAAAGCCACCCAGCTTGCTTTCATGGGTAAGGCAAGACTAGAACTTACCATCTCCTGGGTTTCTAATTGGGTGCCTTAAAACCACCAGACCAAACTGGCTCTCTCAGTTTTTCGCCTGGATTGGTGTTGGTAATAAAGTATGTGTGGATACAGCAGACGGTTGATGTTTCCGTAAAATAATACAAATGCAGAAATGCCATCCACCCGAAAGAGAAGAGGGCCTTCTTCTGGTTTGCTTGCATGCAATTCTTGGACCAACAGTGGCAGAAACTGTACAACTGAGACAATAAACCAAACAATGGGTGGCATCGAGGAATTCTCCTCTCTCTCATTTAGGGCAGCCCCAGCAGATTGTCCTCCCAGGTTCTGAGTCACTGGGCCGGATCATTGGAGAGCAACCCTGACTTTCATGTGCAGCATGTTGGGTGTGATGCTGTAACCGCACACCCTGAGAAAGTCCGTGGCCTTTGAGCCCCCCACTCCCATCTATGCCACAGTGGGCTCTGAGCACTGTGGAACACGCTCTGGTTCAGTCAGTGCAGGCTCAACTCTTGGGGAAAGGCCCTCCACTCGGCTGCAATAGGGCACGGAAGTGATTTTGGATTTTGGAAACAGCTTTAAGGGAGCTGCCTCTTTAGCCGAGGGATTCCCATAGTCAGGGGTCTTGGATTCATCTGGCCAAATGGGGCTCCAGCCTTGCCTATTTGGTCGTACGTCCCTTGACAGCCGTTTCCCAGTCTTTGGGTCCCCCGGGACAAAGGGCCTCCCACTTCTGCCTCCCTTGTTCAATAATTGAGAGGGTGACCTTAGAGAGACCAATTGGCAGGAAAAAAAATCTCTCCAAACTTTGCTATTACAATTTTGCAGATTGCACAGCAGCAATTTCCTATTTTCTAGAAACACCAGCAAATTTAAAGGGAAAATAATCCATCCAAGATGAACCAACAGGAGAATATTAATAGCAATATAGATTTTGGGGTAACACACACCAAGCCTCCCTCCAGTAGCTTTGCTGCCTCCATTTCAGCAAGAGGGGCTAGGAAGACAGGCGAGCGGGAAATCAGGAGACTGATGAAGTTTTGCACCGATGAAGATGAGACCAGGAGAAAGGACAGATCTTACTTTCCAGTCTGTTTTACAGCCTCTCCAGGCCAACTGGAGCCACCAAAGAAACCTGTTTCTCTACAGAAAGGAAAAGAGAGAGCAGCGTTGCTTGCAATATATTAGTTTTGATGGAATTACAGGGAACTGGAGATGAGAGTCAAGAGCCCATTGATAGATGTGCTAGGAAACTTGGGAGCAGGGTGAGCAACATCTACAGGCTCAAGGGCTTCAGCCCAGGCCCCTCAGTCGATGGGGGCTCTGCAGGAGGCTATTTGGGTGTGAGATGACCTCAGTGGAAGGGATGTGGGTGCAATTTTTTAAACACTGGGGTTTTTTTGTGGGTTTGAATAACAGAAATGAGAGCTGAGAAGGAAACTGCTCTCATTCTCAAATACACTAAAAATTCTGAACAAGATCCTTCACAGCCTCCCTGAAGTTCAGCTGTCTTACAGCAACTCTCAAGAGCATAATCTTAGGCTATTGAGTGCCATAAATCAAAGCTTATGCCTTTTAATACAGCTCATTAATTGGAAAAGATTGCTCATAAGTTTTTGCCACTAACATGGCTCTCCTCCTACCATTGTCAAGAAAAGCAAAAGACAATTCTGACAGCGCCCTTAGGAGTTACACTTATGTGCCTGGTATTATTATCCTTCTTCCTTTGGAACAATGTGGAGTTTTGCATCTTTTGGCTATAGATGTTCCTCTTTCCTGTTTGATTTTCTACTGTTAGGGAGGTAAGTTTTTTTTTAAAAAAATCCCTCTGATTCCTCTTTTTCACCATTTGATAACCTGGACCAGAATTTAAAAAATGAGAACTAGAATAGCTAAGTCGTGTTGGGGGGAAAAAATGAAGCAATCAAACAGCTCATAGGATAGTATTATGCCTTAAATTACCTAGTTTCTCTTGGCAGTGGCTGGAGCCCTGGTGTAGGCGTTATATAAACAGATGTCACATGTAAACAAAAGCCTCCTGTGCAATCTTGCACATCGTCGTTTAGCCCCTTAATAAACTAGACAGAAACAGATGGGTGAACCTCTGGGAGAATTTCTTCCCAGTCCTCTTTAGCATATTTTCCTTCCCTTTTGTCCAATCCACAGGCCTGGTTTCCAGGTAGCAAAGAAAGCCTCCCACAAGCCATTTTATCACTCCTTTTTTGAAAGATGCTCTGGAAAGGAAGGAACAGAAAACCAGTTTGTCCCGAAGGTACCTGGTGGCCAGCAACCCCTTTTGGATACCCAAATAGCCATGCAAGTGGTGGTATTCAATTTTTTTACTATCAGTTCTGTGGGCGTGGCTTGGTGGGCGTGGCAGGGGAAAGTTCCTTCAAAAGCCCATTCCTTCCTCTCCCCACTAACCTGCTTCCCAGCTCCGTTCTCCTGTGCAGGGCAACCAAAGGAGACCCAGACGATCAGCTGGGACTCGATGGGAGGCGGAGAAGAGATGGGGTTGGCGGGGCCAGTCAGAGGTGGGATTGGCCGGTTCTCCAAACTACTCAAGACGAACCGGCTGAATCCCACCTCTGAGCCACGCCTAGATTTTACATCACCGAGAGATCCCAGCAAAGGGAAATGTCACTTGCATATCAATCTGATCAGTGGAGATGAAACAGGAGAAGGAAGCCACCAAGCTCTGTATCTGATTATCGTGGCGTTTATGACATTGGCTCATTGAAATGAACGGCGTTGACAGAGTAATTGCAGAGTAAAAGACAATCCTTCCTTCTCAGGGGTCATCTGTCGGAGTCCTTCAGTTGAAAGATTTTTTTTTTTGTTTTGCATTTTAAAATTTAGACTATAATTTTGGGACTCCATCTGCAGTTCTCTTGGCTCTACAGCCTTAAGTGTCAAGGAACTCATTGCTATCCAAAATATTGCAAGGAGTGTTGATTAAAATTGGAGACAAAGCTTTGGCTGAATGCCCGTTCCTTTCTTTTCAGCAAACAGAAACCATTTCAAAGAGGCAAACTGGGTTTTGTGCAGCATCCGGAGGGCCTATTTTGTTAGGCAGTGAGCTCTGGATTGTATACAAGGATTAGCAACAAGGGATGAGGTGCTTCCAGCCAATGGCATTTATATAGTTTTTAATTATGACTATGTTTGTGTAATTACTGCTTTTTTCCTTTTTATTCACCCAGAATCATGTTTCTGTGAGAGGGGTGGCCATATACATGTGACAGATAAATGAATGAATGAAAAAAAAAGAATGAATGAGTGAGTGAATGAATGAGTGAGTGAATGAATGAATGAATGAGGATGTGTGAGGTTTTCATAAAAGTCCACAGATCACTGAAATTTTACTGGCTATCATTGATTAATACTTTTCAGTGTTCTCAATTTTCTGTATCCTATGTCAAAATGCCACACAACTGAACTATGATAAAATTAACATTGATGATCAGAAGTGAAAGTAACCTTTGTAGATACTTTACTAGACTAAATCGTTGTTCTTCTACTGTGTTTAGATGAGGTGTCAGTACTTTTGCTTTGTTCGCTGTTGCCTTTTCTTTGTCTTTCTGGTCAAATGTACTTTTTAAATAATATGGTTAAAGCAGACTCCCCGCTCCCATTCAGGATTCTGTTTCTGCTCACAAGCATTTTGATTTATGTCATTTCTGACATTGAGAAGGTGGATTTTCTCCTATGCAAATCAGCAGAATGAATGAGCTACACCTGGTTTCTTTACCACATTCATACGATGGTTTAGGTGTTGTGTCTACACCTCATCTTCCAGGACGTCCAAAGTCAGAAAACACAAAATGAGATTTTTCTTTTTGTTTGAAAAAAAAAAAGCCAGCACAAAGCAATATAGTGTAAATGCATCAGGGTGCTGTTCCTCTCCCCACAACAGGTGTAAATTAACCGCTTTCCACTGAGACTGAGTGTGTGTATGCAAAAGGAAAAAGGAAAAAAAAACCACCTTGAGATACCATTCTCTGCAGTTCCTGCATTTCAGATTATGCTTTAAATCACTTTTTGACATATAAGAGAAAGCATGAGAGGCCAGAGGAAGAAGGCGAGGAAGAGCCTTAGATTGCTGTGTTTTACACTCCATAAATTCATTTGCAGGCCTAAGACCCAGGCTGGGTTAAATGACCCTTCAGCAGCAGGACTTCAAAGGGACTGCGCCATGCACAGCCCTGCCCTGCCTATCGAAGGCCACTTCCAGGTTGGCATCTGGAAACGATATGAACAGGGGAAAGTGAGAGTCCTTTTCGCTTCTCCGCCCTCCCCTCCCTCCACCCCCTTTTGCAAAATTGGGGTGAAAGTCAGCTTTTAGGGTTAGTTGTTAAGTTCTCTGTACACCCACACAAACATCCTGTGAAGGACCAAATTTGCTCACCTCAATACATTCCCAGTGAATGAAATACTCATTTCTAAGCATGAGACAAAGGCGATTTACATTTTGGACACTTTTATTATTACTTTCTGGGATCAAGAAGACTTCTGAAGGCTTTTTGTGATTTAAATCAGGGACCCTCCACCCTTGGCAACTTTAAGACCTGTGGACTTCAACTCCCAGAACTTGAAGTCCCCAAGTCTTAGAGTTGCCAAGGTTGGAGGCCCCCGATTTAAATAGTCCAAAACGTTTAGGACTGTTTAATAGTTTTTGACATCCCTTTGTGTAAGATAATTATACCTTGGAACTATGATTTATTGGCAGGCAGATATTTCAGTGGCATCATTGATCAGCCTTAACCACACATGCTGATGAAAGACCAGGAAAAGATAAAGTTCAAAAATAAGGCCAAGAAAGCTACCTGAACTGATTGATTACTTGATTTATTATAGTAGACTTTGTACCCAGTCTAAATACTTCTTTCAGCAAAATTGAATTCCGGTCTTTGCAAAGAAAGGCTGCAGACCAGTATTTTCATTAAAAAGGAGAGAGGGTAGTGAAGTGGGCATCTCAATCAATCAGAATAAAGCTGGAAGGGACCTTGGAGGTCTTCTAGTCCAACCCCCTGCACAAGCAGGAGATCCTATACCATTTTGGACAAATCGTTGTCCAGTCTCTTCTTAAAAGCCTCCAGTGTTGGAGCAGCCACAACTTCTGGAGGCAAGTGGTTCCACTGGTTAATTGTTCTCACTGTAAGGAAATTCCTCCTTAGTTCTAGGTTGCATCTTTCTTTGGTAATAGCAATAGGACTTAGGCTTATATATCCCTTCATAGTGCTTTACTGCCCTCTCTAAGCAGTTTACAGAGTCACTGGGTTTTACCAACTTCAGAAGGATGGAAGGCTGAGTCAACTTTGAGTCGGTGAGAATTGAACATCTTCAATAAGGTTCCATCTGTTGCTTCTTATCCTGCCCTCTGGTGCTTTGGAGAATAATTTGAACCCCCTCTTCTCTGTGGCAGCCCCTCAAATATTGGAACCTAGCTATCATGTCACCCCTAATCCTTATTTCCTCTAGACTGGCCATACCCAGTTCCTGCAATTCTTTGTGGAAGACAGAAGGACCCCTGTTTTTCCTTCTGCCAGTTCACATGGACAAACCTCTTCCAAGTCCCTTCCAACCAGGCAGAACATTATATCTGTTATTAAAGGCTCTTCTTTTCTTTCAGCTCATTAATATACCTTGCCATATTGGGAAATTACTGTAGGGAGCATCCATTTTAGTTTGGGCCCAGCATATTCCTAGTCAATCCCTACATTCAGATCAGCCACATAAACACACACACTCAAATCAACCCACAATCTTGAGATCAGAGAAGGTTGACCAGGTGCTCTCAAGATATTGCAATTGTCCTTGGAATGGAGTCTACTCAGCTCTACCAACTCCAACAATGAAGTGACTCATTTGCTGGGAGAAGACAAAGATACCCCTCCAGGTGCCCATATATGGTTGACATCAAAGTCAAGTCCTGAGAACAGAAGAATTCCTTAAAAAATTATAGGCTAATAATCCTGACTGCAGATAAAAGTCTTCCAGACTTCTTAGGGGCTCAAGAGTAAATGACTAAATAGCCAATATCATTTTTTCCTGTAGTTTGTTCTGTTTATCTTTTGTCCTTTTCATCTGTATTTTTATGTTATTTATAGTTGTCAACTATCAAGAGTCAGTTTGGGTCAGGTGGAATCCAACCTGAATGGATAAATACATCTCCTTAACTGACTCTTTTTAATGGGCTCCCCAAACATACATTTTATTAACTTTCTTTAAAATTGTCGATTGCACCGGTTTTTATAATGTTTAGACGGAAACAAAGAATAAGATTTCCCTAAAACTGAAAGAAATGAGGAATGTATAGGTTTTCATGTATCTTTCATCCCAGGTTTCTCATAAATGCAACAGTTCCATTTAGTTGCATGGATTAAAATCTTCATGAGGAAATTTTCCAGATCATGTTTGAATGTAGTCAAGTGTTCAGACACAATTCAACTTACATCTGTGGGTGTATTTGTGTGTGCCTGCGCACTCACATTCCAGCTCCATCTTTTTTTTCTTTCTTACAAGTTTCTCTCTCTTCAACCTTGTTTCCAATTTTGTTTTCATGCTTCAGCAACTGCCTTATAAATCTCTGACAGCCGTAGGTTGGGAGTATTGTGTAGAGTACACAAGGATTAGAGGAACTCTGTTTCAACTGACCTCTGAGATTAATACTGACATGCGGGATAAAGTTAATGCTGACCAAGGCTAAGGCCTGATTGATTTTCCACAATGGACGTGCTGCTCAATAAATGAAATTTCCAAAGAGCTGGCTGAATTAGGGAATAGCTGACGTTTGACAACTCCATTTGTCACCTGAGACCTTGCAGTAATAAGGATTTTATGCTCCTATATGGGCATGCATTGACATGCAGAATGATGCCTCCTATTTGTGCATCTATCTCCAGACCAAGAAAGGTTTAAATGAAACCCTCCCAGATGGAATACAGGAACGAGTGGGACAAGCATAGACACCCTTGCAAGTGGAACCTTCTTTAGTCTGCAAACCTTCATGGAAAAAACATTTTTTTTTTCTGTGCAAGTGCCTCTGACAACCCTTGCTTTTAATGAAACCAGGTTGCTTGTCCCCAAATGCCAAGGTGGAGCCCTTCCAAAGCCATCTCCTCTTCTGCCATTAGTAACCCGAGTTAACCACAGTCAAATTCAATTATATGTTAAAAATCTTCGGCCAACAGGACCTTGACTGACAGACCGAGCTGGATATCAGAGAAGATTTAAGACAAAATATCCAAGGATAAGCTCTAACGTTAAAACAAAAGAGACCCTTATTTCACTCAAAGCACTATCAGAAGCGGAAATAATCATGATGACACCCACATAATCCACAGTTTGATTCAATTATTTTGTAACTCCAGGCAGATGTTCTCTCTTGGGAAGATAAACTGGTAGTGAAAATGTTATCCAATGTTTCCAGAAACAGACAATGCACCAAAGAGGAGGTAGAGGTGGAAGCAGAAGTTTTGTCAGGCAAATAATCCACCCTGAATCAAATGGATTGGGGCAGTGCTGAAATGCTGAAAATGAAATAATATAAACCCAAGTTAAGGTCCTCACCTCACTCTCCCAAATATGACTGTATCTCAGCAGCGAACAGTGAGGTGAGGACCTTAACTTGGGTTTAATGTCTATGTTATTTATGGATAGAATTAAATGGCCACCATATCCTTTGCCAGGACAGGCCCTGATGGGGTTCCTGGTGCCCAGGAGATCGCTGCGAGAAGGTTCTAGAGCAATGAAGCTGCTGCCCCTTCGCCATCATCCTGGCCATGTTCTTTGTGGAGAGAAGCCTTAAGACAGAACAGAAAGGTCAAGGAAGGTCAGTGTATTTCAGAGGCCTAGTTATCTCCCTCGTGGTAAAGAGATCAGTGCTTTTTCTTTGGTAAGCAACCAATTTTTAAATGCATCCAAGGTGGAGGTGAAGTTTCTGTCTGTAGCTTTAGCTTATAAAAATTGAATGGTGCCTTTGTTGCAGATTTTGGACATTTTTTGGTTTGTAGATATTTTTATGCGTGTATTTTATGCACATATTTAATTTATGTACAAGTTTTAAGGTCTATTGATTTGGTTTTGGAGTATAAATTATTATTTTTTTAAATCACATGAAGTTTCTTTTCCAAAACTTTCAAAACCCACATTAAGCTAATCACTGCTGCTTTCAACAAGGCCTCTCTCCCTCTTTCTTTTCCTTCCTACCTTCCTTCCTTCCTTCCTTCATCCATTCATCCATCCATTCCTTTTTTTTTCATGCCTTTACAAAATGTGTCCTAAAGTCTACAGCAGCTATATACCAGATGCAACACAAATATTCATAAGTGTGCACCCTTCAGACCTGGCATCTGAATTCAATCCAGGAACAAATATTCCCTCTCATCTTTAGCAGACAGAAACTAGCAAGAGAAGTTAAACTGAAATGTGTAACTTTAATGAAAAACCTGTCAGTGATTTCAGGCTCATGAATCAATAGTCAGATTTCAGCCAGTTGGAACTGTCATTAGTGCACACATTTGGCACAGCAGCAAAAGATTCCTATGCTTCTTTTTAAAAATCTCATTCCAGTTTTATTCAAAAAAAAAATGAGGTCATAAAAACAGAGCCACGCACTACAGATTCTATTTCTTCTTGTTCCCCAATGCAACAAGTCAATTCATATTGTTATTGAAATCACCCTAAGGACATATCCATAGAACAATAGAGTTGGAAGGGACCTTGGAGGTCTTCTAGTCCAACCCCTGCTCAAGCTGGAGACCCTATACCATTTCAGACAAGTGGCTCTCCAGTCTCTTCTGAAAAACCTCCGGTGATGGAGCACCCCCAACTTCTTGTGGCAAGCAGTTCCACTTGTTGATTGTCCTCTCTGTTAGGAAGTTTCTCCTTAATTCCAGGTTTCTTCTTTCCTTGACTAGTTTCCATCCATCATTTCTTGTCCTGCCTTTTGGTGCTTTGCAAAATAGTTTGACCCCCTCATCTTTGTAGGAGCCCCTCAAATACTGGAAGTCTTCTATCATGTCACCCCCTGGTCCTTCTTTTCATAAGATTAGACACATCCAATTCCTGTAATCGTTCTTCACATATTTTAGCCTCTTGTCCCGAAATCCACCTGGTCCCTATGAGTCAAGCTTATAATGGAACATGTGATCTTTATAACCAGAACTCCTTACAAGGTAGGCCACACAGTAGATCATGTCTAATTATAGGAGAGAATTAGGAAAATGAAGATGGGCAGATCTTGCTTTCATTAAGAACACATTTGCAGCTATAGAGCTGATTTTCAATATAATGTTTTTCCCATTTAAACCATAATATCGATTAAGCTATATCATAACTGACTTCTCAGAGATGCTTCTGAAGAAGACAATTTTTTCCACTCTCTGATTTAATGCTCTTCCAAAGAAAAGCGTGTTCATCCTTCATAGTTGATTCTTCCGTCACAAAATCCCCTCCTCCAAGGATCTTTATCACAAGCCCTGACATGTTTGATCTTGTCCGGGAACCTTCCAAATCTTTGGACTCACCAGGAATGCAGGCCGATTGGTGCCAAGCAGAGGGTCACATTAGAGCGTTTTCTGTAAGCTGGCAAAAAATAGACCAGGGTTACTGAAAGACTTGAGTCAAGTGGGCAGGAGAAACTGGAGTAGGGGAAAGAGAGATCAAAACAGGCATTTACAGGAAGTTGCACGGGGATCATCTTCTAAACGTCTCTTTAGATGCTATGATGCTACGCTTCCGGTTTTGTTGTGGCTTTGCTTAATCTGTACCACTTGCCTTGTTTTGGGGTTGTTGTTTTTTTTTGTTCTTTGTATTTATTTTCATTTATCAACATGAATAAAATACAGAAGAACAGAAGAAGATATATATTTCATTTTATAGTGAAAATTTAAAAAATAGAATGCTTTTTTAAAAGCATTTCACAGCCATTCTATTATACTAAATAATAAATACAGAGGCTTGGTTGCGTACTTGATGAAGGAATTTCCCTGCTATCTTTGCTCTGTAGAAATGCTATGCTTGATCTTAATTTTTAGTTACCACTGTTAACCACATTTGTAAGCTTGTACCAAGTGAGCCAAGTCTATGAAAACTGAGATTTATTTAAAACTGATTACTTAGCTCCAGTTTTCTCTACTTTGGAAAAAATATTTTCTATTATTAGAGGTTCCTACTTTATTTATGCTGAAGCCATCAATTTAATTCTTGTTTAACCCGAATATAATTTTCCTATTCAAGAATTTTGAAGCATGTATATTATTTTTCTACCTCTGTAAATGAGGGGCAAATTAACACAATTACAGTGCATGACTCCATGGACATTTAGATAACTTTAGAGAATCAGAGTTGGAAGGGACCTTGTAGGTCATCTAGTCTAACCCCCCGTGCAAGCAGGAGACCCTACACCATTTCTGACAAATGGCAGTCCAGTCTCTTCTTGGAAGTCTCAGGTGATCCCACAAGGCAAAAAGCTGTTCCATTGGTTGATTGTTCTCCCTGTCAGAAAGTTTCTCCTTATTTCCAGGTTGAATCTCTCCTTGTTTAGTTTCCATCCATTATTCCTTGTCTGGCTTACTGGAGCTTTAGAAAATAGTTTGACCCCCCTCCTCCTCTCTGTGGCAGCGCCTCAAATATTGGAAGACTGCTATCCTGTCTCCCCTGGTCCTTCTCTTTACTAGACTAGCCAAGCTGAGTTCCTGCAACCATTCGTTGTATGTTTTAGCCTCCAGTCCCCTAATCATCCTGGTTGCTCTTCTCTGCACTTTTTCTAAAGTCTCAACATCTTTTTTTAATCTTTTTTATTCATGCAACACTTACTTGGGAAAGTGGAGATACTTGGCTGTGAGTTTCATCTCTGAAAACGTCAGATCTTGTCTTATGTGGAAAGTCTAACCAAAGTGGAAAGCTTGTTTAACACAATTATTTCCTGCACCTCTCTGGAAGGTTGTGATAGGGTCATTTTAAATCATTTTTGTAAATGTTTATATTATTTATTGAAGAAATAAATCTGCATTCACAGCAAAAGTCCAAAGAGCAAGTTCTCCATATTAATCATGCCACGTTCATAATAGAAACTGTCAGGTGTTA
Organism: Pseudonaja textilis; assembly: GCF_049901715.1. Lineage (NCBI taxonomy): Eukaryota > Metazoa > Chordata > Lepidosauria > Squamata > Elapidae > Pseudonaja > Pseudonaja textilis. The sequence continues at coordinate 606,948 of NC_141994.1, read as the reverse complement.
AGACTTATTGTTTAAGTTAAAATGTGGGCATATGCTTGACATTTTCAGAACTTGGCAAAGGCAATGAGAGAAATAAACTGTGGAATTCCATTTATATGCATTAAGGGAACCTGATGTAATGCTTTTTTAGGAGGTGAAGAGTCCACTAAATAAACAATTATATATTTTGATGGATTCAATGCACACAAATGTGAGAAGAACACTATCACTTTTTTCAACAGAGAAATCTGAGAAAATCCCGAAAATATATTGCAAATTGAATATAGATAAATGTTGCAAGCAACCCAAACTTTGCAGTAAATTAAGAGAGAAAAACACGGATGTGTTTTAAGAAAACCTTCCCTCTCCCTGTGTTTGGATTTCTTTATCCTTTCGTAGATAGAAAGTATGAGTTATTACAGCTGCTATTCTTTAAGCAATATCTGTATTACAATCAAACCAGGGGCAATTCTACCAAAACATAAACGGCAATAAAAATTCTGAAAAGCAGAAACCAAACATAAAGGAAACAATCCCGTTTTAAAAAACTTTAAAAATTTATGGGAAACTCAAAAAGATTATGATAAAAATGCTGGGTGAATTTTTAATTTTTAAAAAAATTGAAAATGGATTTAATAAAATTCCAACAGTGTAGTAGATTACAAAACATCAACTTTTTGCTTTACATTTAACAACATTTCGTGTCTTTGGATTATTTCCTTTGGAATAAAAAGTCTAGAAGTGATTTCCAAGAAGAAACAAACTAGATAAATTTGTCTCTTTAATAAAATGGTCCATTTTGCCATCTCTGTCAACCATTCCATCACCTTACTATTCCACTCGTCCGCTGTGGGGATTAGCCTGTCTTTCCAGCTTTGTGTATGTAAGATTTTCACCATTGTCAACATATATAATCATGAAGTTCCTAATTTTCTGGCATTATCATCTCGACTTTTTGGACCATGGGCACCCCCGTTAAGTCATTTCTGTTACTTTATATGGAAAAGTGCTTACAATGAGAGCTACATTTGTCAGAACACCAAGAACTAAACTTACTAGATGACCTCTTCAGCTCTCAGCCCATTTATTATGGAAATCCTCTGAGCTTACATGCACAGTGTAATTGCATATTGTATTTTTAACCGTGGAATGGGTCCCAGATAGCACTTGGTGGAATCCATTGTATCCTTTTCTTCTGACTTTGGTGGATGAGTGAGATTAGCAGTCTGTGCCGATGCTTGGCTCTGTAGAAAAGCTTCAGGAATTATGACTTCTGGTATCAAAGGACGGGATATTTATGAGCTGAACTCAATGCAGACACATTACTTCCTTGCTCACTTTTGACACTTCCTATTGTAACCAGGATAATTAGTGCCACACCACAGAATCTTGTTGAAGTAAATTTCCTCTTGCTGAATATAATATAGTTAGCAGATTGGCTGCAGGCTCCATCCTTGGAGTCAAAGGATTGCTTTTTACAAGTTGCAAAGATATTTTTTTTCCTGAAACTTGTTAGAATATTAGAAGACTTGCCAGATGCTGCAGGCCAAGAGGGAAATTGCCTAGATGTGTTGAGAAATGTAACATTTGAGTTTTAAATTTAACTTCAAATAGCACTGCCTTTTTTATGCAATGGCTTTTGCAATGATGATAGTGAAAGAGTCCTGGGAAGGAGCAGCCCCTGGCTGGGTTCCGTTGAGTTCAACGCCCAGGCATTGCATTTGGTGAGCACATGGATGGAGACCAGCAGCAAGGCCCCAGGTTGTAGATTGAATGGAAAGGGACTGCTATTGATACTATTGAAAACATTTTAAACTATACTAATAAGTTTGGAGATGGAGATAGAAAAAGCAAGAAGATAGATTTTTCCTTGGATCAAATTCCCGCAACTCATCTCCAGGAACAAGAACCAGATTCTCGTGGCATTTTGAAGGCTTCCCACTGAGCAGCAAATGATCCTGAGGTGCCAAATTCAACCAAGGCCCAGCTGGACTGGAATGTGCTTGAGAAGCAAGCCGGTGACAGCTGGTGTGTCTTGTGGGAGTCCACGCCTTATATACATGTAGGAGAGGAGCGGGGCTGTGGTTGCATGGTTTTGGCCGGCCTCTTGACATCTCAAGTTCAGGTAGATCACAAGGTTCATCATTCATCTGCCCGATCTCTCCATTGCAAGTGACAGAGAGGATGACTAGCTAATATTGATGTAGTCCTCCTCATACGTTCACCTCACCCTTCAGCTGAAGCCGCATCCAATACTCTGGAGGATAAATAAGAAGAGACCCCCCAAATACAGTGGGCAAAAGGGGGATAGGGAAAGACATGGGAAAAATGGAGTCCCAAGCTTAGATCTTCAGGTTGTCTTGTCACAATCAGGTGAAGAACGAGGGGGTACATTTTCCCACCTAATCTACAGAGGGGGGAACCTGTATCTGAGAGGTTACAAAGGGATGCCTTCCTCTGCCCCTCAGAGCTCTGTGGCTCTGTAAAATAATTTCACGTATTAAAGCAAGATGTTCCGGGGGCCGAAAGCAATGGACTAGTCGGAGATGGATGAGCTACCTTAAACATCTCAGCCAACGATCCTGAAGAGCTTTAGAAAGTGATTTGCTTCATGTGTGCAGCTCCCCCAGACCGAAGAGGCTGCCAATTTGCTCTGGTTAATCATTATCCTTTCAGCTGCTGGAAAAATCTTGGCTTATAACTAAAAGATAGGAAGCCGGTCATTAAAAACAAGACAACTTTTTTAACAAATAGGGGCTGTGGAGTTGAAAACACAAAGGGCTTGATGTTAAAAATACTTACAGGGAGACAGGATGCAAATAAGGGAAAGGCAATGTTTTATGTCTGCATCCTGGTATCTGGAATTACTTATGAACCACACTCATCACTGTTTTTATTCAAACAGAAAAGATACGGAGTGGAAATCAAACATAAAAACAGAAGGCACCTTCCAGGAATCCAATGAAACAGGAAAGGAAGATTCAGTTTCCCAAACTAAAATTTACATATTATACAAATTAAAAGATTCTTAGCAAGATATCTCAACTTAAATGATGCAATGACATGTTCTATTGCAATCCCTGAGTCGGAATATTTAAAGGGTATTTTAGTGACTTTCTTTTTTGGTGACAATGGGATGCCAACATCTTTTGCTGATAGATTGGCAGGTTCATTATGAAACGCTTTGTCAAGGTAGAGGCATTTCTGTCAGCCAAAACAGGAAATTGTATCATAAAGACCAATTCTATGATTTTTTTTAAAGTCCTTTGAACACTGCCAAAATCAAACGTGCTTATGTAAAGTATATATACTTTATTAACAAATGGGGAGCACCAATATCTATGGCTAATGATGAGGATTGCTATGACGGTACAGTGGTTAAAAAGCAGTACTGCAGGGTGAACTCACTGCTCACTGCCAGCAGTTTGATCCTGACCAGCTCAAGGTTGACTCAGCCTTCCATCCTTCTGAGGTGTTGTAAAATGAGGAGCCAGATTGTTGGGGCTGAAAGGCTGGCTTTGTAAACCACTCAGAGAGGGCTGTAAAGCACGGTGAAGCAATGTATAAGCCTAAATGCGATTGCTATTGCTATTCTCAAATGATTCGTTGTGTGCCACAATATCACATACAAGCTCTTATTTTGTCACTTGGCATCCTTCAAATGCCTGGTAGCGTATCCTATGCAGATGCACACAACTGAATAGATGGGAAGGTTTTTCCAACCCAAGATGATGTTAAGATTGTCCAGCCTCTGTATTTGTGGCTCTATAAACTACAGAATTCTAGCTATGCTGTAGCCAGAGGCAGTTCTCTGACAAATACATGGCTGGACAGGGAACAGATTGCCTCATTCAAAAGGAAGAAAGTGCATCTGATATATGATAACCTGTATTTTTCTACTGGCTCTGTTTATATTTTTTAATTTATTGGTAGTGCGTGTTTCTTTTTTCTTTTTTTTTTTTTGTAAATTTTATTTGAGTTTTCACAAAGAGAAAAAAAAATACAAATAAAACATCTTTTTTGAAAGCAGCATAATCCCGGGTTACGTTTCTTGGTACAGGCACAAATTCAGGTTCATGATCATTTTTATATTCTATTCCATATCTTATTACTATTTTACATTTTCTGCTTAGCTTCTCCCTTCTTTTAATTTTCTCAATTTTATTTTAATTATCTCATCTCAATTCAGATCATTGTATTTATATTTTTTGTCTGTCCTGTTTCAATTATCTATTAACTTTTCTCATTAAACAAAATTTCTCCTATAGTTACTGATTGGAGTATGACGCCTTTATATCTTTTCCCTAAAGTTGTAACATTCAATATAATACATAACTTCCATTTAGATTCTGCTTGGTATATTCTTAAAATACACACTATATTCTTTAAAAAAGAAAAAAATTATAAATGTATATAATTAAAACAACATTCCATTCCAATTCAATTCTATCATTAATATTAATATTCATTAAAGCCTTAACATCTTTAACATTACTTTTCAATTAAATATCATACTTCTATGGGAACAATTATAAGCTTTCCATAGTTAATTCCCCCCCTTCACTTATATTTTATAAAACATTAACTAATTAAAATGTTCCTGTTCCTTCCTAATTCAATTTTCTCATTTATTTTATTTCACTTATTTTATTCACAAATATTTCACTAAATTACACTAACTATTTTATCCCTCATTTTAATCATACGTTGTTTCCAATTTTCTAAAGTTATTTCTATTACTAATATAACAATACAATCTTATGTACCTTTACAGAATCCCTTTTTCAGTTAAATTTTTACCCATTATCTCTAAATAGGTCCTGTTTCTCTATATCTTGCTCCAGTCCCTTGTAACTTCTTTTCCTTTCCTTCTTCCCTCTCTTCTTCTCTCTCCCCCTTTTACCCCCTTGTCTCTCTACCTCTATTTCTCTCTTCTGTATTCCCCTTTTCTGTTGCTTTCCAGTATTATACTTATTTTTTGAATTATTTTTCTTTTCTTTGGTTGTTTTTATAAGTCTTAAATTCTCCATTCTCTTTCCCCTCTTTCCTTTTTCTTCCCCACATAGAATTACTTGTTCATTAAAGATGGCCTTTTCTTTGTCTCAGTCTTCTTGTTTTGGAGTCGTTTCTTGTTGTTTCTCATAGTTCCAAATCTCCATTTCTAAGAATTGAAAGACGAAGCCAAAAGAACCCTTCCCTTCTTGTGCATCTTCTTTGTACTTTTTAAGTTCCATTTTTAATTCATCCAGAAATGGTGCCATTGTATAAATTTTTAAACAACCACCCAGTTGATTTTAGTCATTCAAATATAATAACCAAAAATCCAAAGATCATCAAATAATCCAAATACATGCAAGCTGTTTCTTTTTTGCTCTTTTTTTCCCACTTTCTCTTCCTGGAGGTACTATTTAGTTGCAAAGTTTCAGTTAAAATGTATCTTTTAGAAGTCTTGTTGAAGTTTTACTTTAAATTCTTTTTAATTCCAGGCAGTTTCCTCCCTCTTCCAGATCCTGCCCTTATTCTTTTTCTCTCCCTTCCTGCTTATGAAAAAGAAAGTTTTTAATGTCCAGAAATCTTTATTATCCCTTTGGCATTTTGTTTTATTTTCAGCTTAATTGCCTATTGATGTCAAAGCGGATTTTTCCAATTTCTTATTTAAGTCTCTTAGTTGTCAGTATAGGGAAGGAGAGAGAAGAAGAAAAAAGGCAAAGCTTTCCCTTTTCAGGTAGTGCGTGTTTCTTTGACAGAACATTGGCTAATCACGAGAGGCCTTTATACATCCTTACACCAACTTGTACTCAGAGAGGAGTACAAACATAAAACATGTTGAATGTCTGTAGGGGGCGTGCATAAGGGCACCAGTTGTGCCTACCATCCCTGTCCTATTGTTTCTTTTATTTTTCCTATATGTATCCATGTATTCATAACTATGTTTTTACTTATACCTATTACCTTGTAAGCGACTGACGAACCGAATAAAATAAATGAGTGGGGTTTCAATCAAATTGCCTGGGTCACCCTCTTGCCTTTTTAAAAACTTTGCTGTGAAGCTTCCTACCCTTACCCAAATATCCATTCTAGGTATGAGTATAGGTATACCCATTTATATAATTCAAACATAACAACTTGTAGTAATGTATTAAGCAGTTCTTTTCTAAGCTAAATGGATTGGCTACTGAAAAATAGGTGGAAAATCAAGGCATGTTGTTTGTATTAAACTTGGCTTCCCTCTTAAAGTTGATTTCCTGCCTTCCCCTCTCCTCCTGGCCCACTCAGCTCTCACCTCCCCACTGAAGATGACGTGCAAGGAGCAGCAGTAAGGATCAAGAGAATCAGGACTTCTCCCCTGGGGCCTTTCAGAGGACTCAGCAAATTGAAATGGACATACGAGATGGATTTATAGTGGTTTTGGCAAGGTAAGTGAAAGAAATGTGGAGCAATTCAAAACACAGTTGTCCGGACTCTGCAGGGTAACCCTTTGGTCCTGTGAATGGAAGGATGAGAACCGTGTTTCCTTTCTCTGATTTCGACCTTTAATGGTGGCAATTGCCCAGAAGGAAGGAAGGGTTACCACAAAGTGGTCGTGGAGGGATTCCCACTGCAAGCTCAGGTCAAGTTCCATCCCTTGGCCCTGACACCTCATCTGTCAAACAACAATTTCACATTATAACTGACAACTTTACCTTCAGTCAAGGGCAAGAGTCTTACAATAGCTCTGAACTAGCACATCCAAGAGATGTGGCTGTAGGTCCAGTATGAGTTTGAACAAATTCTTGCTATTTTTGCAACAATTCTCAAGAGGATGGGAATTTGCTAGTCCCTTGAAATGAGTTAGAACTACTATAGGACAGCGATTACAGTATTAGTCTACGTCAAGGGAGGGTCAAGTCAGCCTTTATTTGTACATTTTTCACTTCGATTTACTTTAAGTTAGATGCAAATTACACGGGTAGACTTATTATTCTCCCTCTCATTGTATAAATTACCATTTGGTGACAACTTTTGAAGGCTTCTGGAAACTGCATATGGATCTGGTTGAGTGTCTTTGTTCTCACAGGAACTAGTCTGGATAAGGACATCTGCAAGATTCATTGGGGAAAAATTGGCAAAGCTTATCCATGGGAACTTTTCCCCTTGTGCAAACTGCACATGTGGGGGCCTTTATCTGAACTGTGACTTCAATTGGAGCAAAGAATTACAGCCCCTACCTCTCAGGAGAGGATCTAATGTGCATGTTTGATGGCCTTGACCCCAAGTGTTAGGAGTTATATAGATTTCACCATACACTTCTAGGAAGATTGAAATCATAGTTACATTACAAGCAAAGTAATTGAGAGTTTTAATTCAGCTGCTCATCACAAATACGATGTCTGCCCTGGTCCAATAAAAAGTGCAACTTAATTTGAAAAAAAAAACCCAACCCTGATTCAATGGGGATTCAGATAAATTATTGTTAAATTAATTAAATTAATTGTTAAATTAATTTCATACACGTTTGGTTGAATGTCTTCAAACCAACTTGGTGATTTGATGGGGTTTGGTGCATACAGAATCAGATCAAAGCAATTTGATGATCTGAATATATGATTTAAATCAAATTGACTCTTCATGACAATTCAGGATTACAGGCCTTCGAGCCTAGCAAAAATTAGAAAGATGGGACGTAATAACCAGGTGCTTGTTTGAGTGACAACTACTGACACCTGCTCTAAAACAAACTTTTACACAGTCGGCATTTTAAGGATGAAAAATTACCTATTGAGGAGGATAGGTGGCAAATGGCCACGAAAGAAGAGGAAATGCTCTGTATTGATAGCCTGTTGATCATCTGACGCAACCTCTGAATGTGCTTTTGTCCACTGGTTTCATTTTATGGTTCTTCAATACATTTAGAAAGATCTCCTCCAACAGGAGAGGCAGACAATGAAGCAGTTTGGAAGCACAAAAGAACCTCCAGGCCTTTCCAAAGTCTCTTTGCTTCTGCAGCTGAATTTCTGTTTATGGCCATGACAGCAAATAAAAAGAAGAGGAAGCTTTAAAGTGGTTTGCCCAAACCATTCATGGCGAGGGGAGGAAGTCATCAGCTTCTCTCCCTTTGTTTCCCAGGGATCAGCACTTACAAATGCATCGTGTCATCAGGTGTTATGAGTGCTCGGATTGATTGTGTGTCATTCTGTGGACATTAGAAGTAAGTAGGCATGTCTTGAGTCCATTATTTCTCTCTGCTGGAATCCAGCAAGATCGAGAGAAGAAAGAGATGTTAATCTCCTGAAGGCAAAAAGAAAAAAAAAGACTGTTTTTGCTCAATGTATGTTAGAAAATAGTGCTATCCTGAAATTGTATTTTGGTTTTTCTTTTCAGTTCTCATTAGTGAGAACAATAAACTAGTGGAACCACTTGCCTCCAGAAATTGTGGCTGCTCCGTCCCTGGAGGCTTTTAAGAAGAGACCGGACATCCATTTGTCTGGAATGGCTTAGGGTCTCCTGTTTGGGTAGAGATTGGACTAGAAGACCTCCAAGGTCCCTTCAAACTCTGTTATTTTGTCCTGCTCTTTTCACCCAACTCCTTTCCTTCACATCGAAGCACAATAAAGCTGTGCTAGATCTTTTCTTCAAAGGAGAAGAAAATGCAATTCAAAGATGGAGAGCAGGACTCCGTCCAATCCAGCCAAGGAATGTCTTTGCAGGTCCAGCCTTTCGTTCTTTTCATCCTTTTCTACTGGTCCACTGCCTTTCATGGCTTTTCGGATTTGACTCCGATCCTGAGGGAGAAGGCCATGGAGCAGCTAGTCCCATTGTTTGTTTGCTTTCCTGATCAGGAAATGTGAACATCTAAGACAACGTAAAAGCAGAAGCTTTGACTCCCTTACAATCATAAAGCAAACTTTAAAAAGGCCCCAAGAATGTATCTAAATAAGTGCATATCCTGAGAATGAAGTACAAAGAAAGGACAGGTTTCCAGAAAACTGGAAGTGAGAGTTTAGCACAGTATTGGCAAAAAGCCTAAAAGTGTTCTGGAAACAGAACTGAATCCAACAGATCTGGGCAATTTTCATCCAGCCTCCAAACTTCCTGTTTAGGGTAAGTTGAGAAGGTGGACAGCTGTGGGACCAGAGGGTTCTGGAAGCATTATCTGGACCTGTTTCACTCAGGATTCAAGCTTCACCACAGTACAGCCAAGATTGCATCTGTTATCCCCTCTCTCTCTCTCCCTCTCCCTCCCTCCCTCCCTCTCTCTCCCTCTCTCTCCCTCTCTCCCTCCATCTGTTGAAAGAACCACTGAGTGATAAACAACCATTTAATTGGCCACAGGAATTAAGTCCAGACAGTGATCCTTGCATTTGGCAAATCATTTCAAGAAGTCTCCCATAAGATCCAAATAGAGAAGATGGAAACTGCGGACTGGGTTCTGTTACCACAAAATAAAGATGAATTGCACTGAATGATCCTAATGAGTGCACATCAGTGGCTTCATCCGTCCATTCATTCAATTTTCATCCCATCTTTGTTGTGACCAACTAAAAAGCAGCAGGCCTACCCAGGGCTCCTGCCTCTTATCAGACTGGAAGGAGGTGATGAGCACCATAATGCAATCCTTGCCTGCATCATCAGAAGTATTTTGGCAACTTTATAATTCCTCTCTTTTCTCTATGGGTCAGACCACACATAGACTCCTGTGGACAGTTCTGATTGTCCCGGTTCAGGAAGGACAATGATTGACTGTAGCTTGGCCAAATGACAGCTGGAAATGTAAGAAGCTGAGAAAGAACAACTTTCAAGGAATAAGTAGAAGCAATGAGTATGTTTATTCCAAAGAAAAGGAGACTAGGAGACATAATAACTTCAATAGTTGAAGTGCTGTTATGCAGAAGGTGGGGCGGCCTTGTTCAAAGTTGCTCCAAAGGACACAACAAGGAGGACTTAAATCACAAGGATACAGAATTAATTTGGAGTCAGGAAAAAATGATAATGGTTTTCCACTTCAAAAAAGCCTGTTTTAGGAAGGACTTTTTAGGAAGGACTGATGATGTGCAGTAGGTTACAATAGATAATCTCCACAATCTCTTCTCTTAATCATTTTTTGATGTGTGCGCTGCCAAAATGATTAATGGAAGGGTGATTCTGAAAAAAATGGGTGGGGGAAATGAATATTTCATCAAAATCAGTAAAATAAGAATTATGTTTCTTTGGTTCCCTATAATCTGCTAACCCACACCTGTGATGATTTAATGTCAGTGTTATCTGTCTGTTCTTCTCTGACTTACACAGAAAATATGTGGAGACTTTCCTTTGGCTTCTGATGGACAATTAAATATCACTCATGGTTGCCAATTTGGAGAAAGGCACAAACAAAGAAAGTATATACGTGAAATCATCCTTTTCTTTTTTGCTTTAAGAATAACTTGAGATAACAATGTTGTATCTCAGTGGTTAGAGATTTGCCGCTCAGCATGTATACCTCACTCAAGCCAAGAGTCTTATTTATAACTTTGGATTGTTATTTCTGGTGGAAAACCATTCTTTCTCTCTCTCTCTCTTTTACTTTTAAAAGTGCTGGCAGCCAGAAACTGAAGCAGACAAAGCTTATCTTGGCATTGAGCTAAAGAAAGAGGAGACTCGTGTCTGTTTCGTTTGTGCATGTTGGGCTGCTTCAAAAGGCAGAAAAGAAGGACCAGGGAAAATGTTAGCAACTCCCTCCCAAAAGAGGGAGAAAGAAACTCAGGTGTACCTGTAAAGGAGTCCCTGAGGATTTTGGTCTGCTAGTCACTGCCAACTCTATGGGGACAATGTCTGTTTCAAGAACATTGAACGTTACCCAAAGACATTTCCGTGGTTATGTGGCCAGCATGAAGCTGTGGAATGCTGTTCCCTTTTCACCAAAGTGGTACCTATTGGTCTACTCGCATTTCCATGCTTTCAAACTGCTAGGTTGGCAGGAGCTGAGGCCAGGATGGGAGCTCACCCCATCATGTGGCATTCAGGCCTTGAACCCGGGTTACCAACTTTCCAGTCAACAAGCCCAGCATCTTAGCCACCGAGCAAAGATCGTCATACAGCTATTTTGTTTACACCATTGTAAATCCAAACTGTTCCTAAACAAAGCAGTTGATAAGCGAGGGGGAATAAGCCAGCTTCGTCTCTCCCACTGTAGATTCAGGCCACATTCAGAGAAGGTGCACTTCCCTTGAGGAACGCACATATTCCTCCTGAATGTGTGGAGAACGAAGGGGTTTTTTAAACACACACACACACACACACACACACAGGGAGGGAGGGAGGGGGGAGGGAATATCTGCTTTTCTCTGCCTGAGATGATATCCCAAAGCATGAGTCACTCTGACTTCTTCCACTTCTGGAGACTCTCCAAAGCTGTCCTGAAGGAGAATCTAATTGCCGAAATGTATCCATTATCCAGTGAAAAGCCAGACCGAGGCATTGTGATGGCAGCCAGACAACGGGAGTTTGCAGGGGGTGGAAAGGGAGCCCCGAGGAAGGTAGAACAGCTACTACAGTTTACTTCTGCTTTATATATATAAACCTTTTAAACCTTTTAATTTTTCTTTGAGGAAACTAATAAAAATCAAACAACCATTTTCGATTCAGCCCTGACTCAAATTGGGTGACATCCATCTGTCTAAGTAAAGCTGGACTCTTTGTGGCTTAAGCTAAACCTTGAAGACCGCAATATCTGCAATCTCCAGATTGACACTTTTTTGGGTCATCCTGTAGACACCTCAGTAGCTCTGAAGATACACAATCACGCAGCCTTATGCTCTCTCGAAGACTTGTCTCTTGGACTAAAAGCAGAACTACTAGAAGGACACTCTTCTTTTGATTGACACACCTTTTCTTGACTCACAACTTTCCACCATGTGCCCTTTTGAATTAAGCATATGTATTGTTTCTTCTATATGCTATCATATATACTGTATATATATTACATACACACTATACAGTGTGTGTGTGTGTGTGTGTGTGTGTTCTATAGTATATAGAAGAAACAATTCAATGTCCATTTGAATTAACCAAAATCATATTTGGACAACCTGACCTAGCAAAAATGTTTTTGCATATGATTGGATTTTTTTTCCTGCTTAACTCCCTGAGGTCCAATCAAACTCTATTATAATTAAAGTGAGTTTCTCTATTGACGTCATGTTGGCTGAGCCTCGTTTGAGGTTAAATTCAGTATTTATCCCTGCAAAATTTTACGTTTTCTTTCTGCAGCAGATCCAAGCCTATTACAACTCCACAAGACCAGATCAGCCTCCCGGGTTTCCGTTGTGGAGTGGACGTCTCCATGGGACACACATTAACACGAGAACTGATGAAGGGAGCTGAGTTTCTTAGATTCTTCCATGCAGAGTGCAAGATCCATTACAAAGTAGCATGAAGAGCAATGAAGACTGGAGCTCTCTGTTTAATCCTTAGCAGGTGGGCATCCACACGGACGTCACTCTCATGCATCAGTAGTGAACCTCAAACATGACCCCGTCTTCGGCGAGAGAAGGATAATTCTTCTGCCATGTTTATTTTAGCCTGTGCTCCCATTTTGAAGGGGAAACATTCAACCATACTAAATAGTTGGAAGTTAAAGGTAACAGATGTGTGAAGTGACTTGCATCCTTGGAAACAACTCCAGCTAATAGCTTCGTTTTTGTACAGCTCTGTGGCGTGCAGATGTTTGTGCAATAAAAGCAGTGTTAAATTGACTGGGGTCTGTTGGGTCTGTTTGATTCTAAACAATCAGGAACACTGGAAGTTTTTAAGAAGAGGCTGGGCAACCATTTGTCTGAAATGGTACAGAGTTTCCTGCCCGAGAGGGGGTTGGACTAGAAGACCCCCCAGGTCTCTTCTAACTCTGTTATTCTGGTATATTACAGTGTTTTTTTTCATATTGCTACCCTTGACTTGACCATATGGTACAAAAATGCCACCATTGAAGCCTTCTAAGTTGCTAATTGCTGATTGATGAGGTGTCCAAGACCGAAGTGAAAGCTGAAAGATCTATGGAGCATCCTCAAACGCTCCGTCCAGATTTCCTGGTAGATGTAGAGGCTGTTATATTCATCAGCTCTTGCAACAAACAAACCAAAACCTTCTGCCTGACCTAAAAACCATCACGGGAAGCTTAAGAAGTCTCCTAGGTGTGTGATTGCTAAAGCATTTGCACACCCTGCATGGCATTGTATAATTTTAGTGACACACTTTCAAATAAAGATCAAGTGTGCCACTTAGCTTCATGCTGCTTTTCCCATCTACTGCTAATTCTGTTTGTTTTGGGGAAATTTTCATGTCTCTTGGCCCCCAGATGGCTTTTCCACTAAGGGCTACAGATGGTGGAGTGATGTCCTGATAAAACTTGAAGTGACTCTCGCTTGTAACTCTCTGGCTATTCCTTCCTGTTCACCTACAACAAAGAAGCTGACCAAAGAATCTGCCTGGTATTTCTATCAGTTCAAAAGATGAACTCGCAAAGAACTCTGGTGCGGAGCCAGATGTAGTACGTGGAATCTACCTGGACATGTTGATAACCTTAACAAAATATTTCTGCCTTCCTGTCAGACAGATTATGTGTTTTATTTGACAAAGAGCACCATTCTTAAATTCTCTTCAAATGTTGCTTACCATAAAAACGTTTAGCCAATTTCACAGTCTCAGAAACAAGTCCATTTTACAGGTCGTAATATCTGATGAGAACGGAAAACTCAGTTGGGGTCATGATCTGTACCATCGTTGCCACAGAGAAGGTACAAAAGTTAAATCTGGAATGAATAAAATGAATTGGTTTCCCATAGCCAACGTCCTTATTAACGAGGCAGCCATATCGTCAACCCATGAACTGAATTAGGAGAAGCAAAAGGCATTGGATTGAATCAGAGAAGATGATTTGAGCTTAGAGCCCATTGAAAACCATGAGTCCAGCTAACTAAACTCATCCCTGCATCTCTGTCTGCCTCCCCCAAATGGAAGGTAACCAATCGAGATCAGGTCTTAGGCCTCTGACTGAACCTCCCCCCTCCCAAGGGAAGATCTATTTCCAAAGGCACCCAGTTGGGGTTCCCTTGGGGTTCCCTAATAATTTGAACCCTGAACTTTCCATTTTTGAGCCTCGTCTTTTGGCAGGGAAAGAAGACGGGCAAACTCAGGCAGCAGCTCTGCTTTCTGACCAAGATGTCGGAAGTTGTGGGAGACGGTTTGTCAGATCTTACTGGTAGGTGGTTGGGTGGATGGAATTTGGGGGAGGATTAAGAACAAGAGACATCACAGGAGATTTCCCCCAGCTTAAATCCGTCCAAAATTCCAGAAAGGGGGACAAAATTTCGCTGCTGAAAGTTGGCCTGACAGCTGTGATTTGCTCACTCCTACTCTAAGGCAACGAGGTAAGGAGAATGTCATAAGACATCCAGATGTTGGACTAAACAACCCCCACTGTGATGTTGAACATCTGGCCTCTTCAGATCTTGTCTATTCTTTTTAGAAAGAGTCAAATTCGGGAGAAATAACTTTATTTGACTGTAAAATAGAATTTGAATTAATATAAACTATGTACTGTTGGACACTCAGAAAAGGTTCACGATCTCACTGAGGTCCAAGTTTTCAAATAGCCTCATAAACGTAGATAGAAGATGATAAGTCAAATACTTGGAAGGAAGGACTGTAAAAACTGACAGTAATGTTAGTTCTGCTGTCATGAGGGATGGAACAAAATAGCTTAACATCTTAATAAAAATTAGTCTAACCTAAACCCCAGATTCAGACTAAAAATTAACTTAAATTTCATATTGTCCAGCTAAAACGTTCCTAATATTTTTCTTCTTTATTTTTTCCCCTGGAGAACAGCAAGAAAAGAAGAATGGCTATTTTAACATTGTTTGCAGGATTTGTCTGGTTTATTGTTTAGAATCAGAAAGAAAGAGACCGGGAAAAAAATGGAAGGCAGCAAGATGGAGCTGAGGAAAATTATAATTTGTTGCTTTTTCCATTATGAATTTCAAAAAATGTTGGTTTTACATAAGTGACCTGGAGTAGGACCTCACAATCGAGATGAGATTGTGTCTATCACACCAGCTCTCCTGGCCACAGCTACCTCTAGTCGTTGAGTAGAAGCTCAACTCCAGAAGGGTTTTCTAGATGTGTGATCCAGCTCTATATTTGGAAGAACAATGAAAGAGAGGGAGAGGATTCCACAGTCATCTTTTTAGGAAAGAAATATGAAAATATTTTAGAGACATTTGTGCATGTTTTAGGATAGGATGCACAGGCTTATGAGAAAAACTGCATACTTCTAAAAACTACCGGGTGTTTGGAGTGATCATCAGAAGACGAGGAAGGCCTGGCCATCTGAGGCAGTTTAGGAAGGATAACTAAAGGCTTCCATTAAGGTTGTTAGAAAGTCATTCTTTGTTTCCTACTAAAATGATAAATAAAGCTTCTTTCTTAACACATGTATGAGGAAAGTGTTATCTTTTATAAGTTTACATGAGTGTGATCAATTCTTTTTGCAGAAGACAGTTTCATCCATCAAAATCCCACAGCTTTCAAAGATGAACAGACTTACTTATCTCTACTCCTGCTGCTTCTCCCCTCCATTTCCCTTAAGGAAAGAAAGGTTAATACTTGACTTAAAACGGGAAAAGCAGAAGCGCCCCAAGTGAAGGCAGGGATAGAGGCTGGGAGAAAAAGTTGGTACCTGGAAGTTCTAACCCTTAAATGTGAAACCATTATTCTTCCTCAGAGTGTGTTATAATGCAGCCTGTGGACCAAGAGCATCCCTCTATGGATGTAGCCTGGTGTGTGTGTGTGTGTGTGTGTGTGTGTGTGTGTGTGTGTGTGTGTGTGTGTGTGTGTGTGCATGCGAGCAAGCAGAACAAATTTTAAGTTAGCTCTAAAGTGCCTTTATGGTGCATTTGTGATTTGCTATCGTTTGTCACTCATACAACTGATGTCAAATATTCCGCTGTGTATCAACAGAGCCGATCACTTTGGTTGGTGGACAGAAAGCAGCTTTTGTGAACTTGACTGGAGTTCTGCCAGAAGAGTCCCTGGCGTCATTTTCAGCAGTGCTCTTCTAATAACGCCCTTCCCTAAATCATCTTTGGTAAACCTTTCAGCCTCTAAAAACAACAGGTCTATAAAACAGAATAATGGCCTGTTTATCAGCCGAAGACAACAAGGGGATGGGGTCAGTAACTCATTCAATTACAGGAATGGGAAGCCAGCCAAGGTCTGCATATCGGATTAAAAAGCTGGAGAGAGAAAGGAAAGAGAAAAATGCAGGGTTGTTCTGGCATGCCACGGTTTCTGCTCTTCCTGACATAGCACAACTATGGGGCAAAAACTATGAATGCTGGATTGTCTTAGGCTGTTTTCCCAATGCTTGCAAAATCAGGTCTACCAGCAACAGTGATGGGCTGCTCTTCCTGAAAGCAACAATATTTGAATGCATGATATTACTAAGCACTAATGCTGTGCAAAGTTTTGACACTTTAAATCGAATAAATTTGGACTGTTTCAGGCTATCAAAATAAATATATGCCGCATTAAAGGTCCCAACTGAAGTGATTGAGTTCATGTGGCTCAAAGTTTCAAGTTGGTTCCAGGAAGAATTCACATGCATGTTAGGTGTATACAAATGTGTTCTCGAAATGGGAATTACATTGCCCACTGTTTAAGGAACTGAATATATTTAAGTATGGGTGGAAACTGGGAGAAATATAGTATTTTTCTGAAAGTGATCTCAAATCCTTTGCTACCCCAGAAGCCTCATTTTTCTAGTTTTTTTTTTTACCCCTTATTGTTCCTTCAGTCTTCAATACTTGTTTTTTTTTAACAACAGCCTGGTTTATTATGGGCTCAATGTTTATCGGGGGGGGTAGTTGGGAGCCCCCGAGAGCTCAACGTTTTCATTGCCCCCCTCCTCCTCCTCCTCCTCCTGTTTTCATTCATAACCGCCCCACACCAAGAGACCTGAAGGAAAATCCCGCTAAGACTGATTAAAAAATAAAGCCACCCTTGGGCCGCATTGGCTCTCAGCCATTGCCTTGGTCTTATTATCCATGGAGTTTTATTGCCGTCCCCTTCTTTCAACCTCTGCCTTTCCTCCACAGCCCTGGGGTTTTGCAATAACCACCCCACCCCCCCAGTCAAGGACTAACCCTGCTTGGCTTCTGCAGATCTGACACCCATCCATTAACTGCAACCAGCACAAAACACTCTGAGAGGGCAACCCGGAGTCATCCCCTCTTTTCCACATTTCCAGATGAGGATCTGAAAAAGAGATCCTGCTGCTTTAGGAATCTCCTTATTAAAATTAATGGATCTCTCAAGGCAGCCAACATTTTTTTTTCAAGCTTATTGAAAGCCTGGAGAGAGAGAAAGAAATTTAAAAGCTTTAAGGAAGTTTGGCTTTGTGCCTCTTTCCTGCCCCCTTGCGATCATCCAGAGTTTTTCAGCCCCAATGTGGTAGATTGGTATGGTCTGACTGACGGATTGATTGATTGATTGATTGATTGATTGATTGATAAAAATGTAAAAAGGCTGCCCATCTTACCCTGGGGTAACTCCAGCTGGCTTACAGTCTTCATTATGACTGCAACAAGAACCTATTTCAATTGAAATATTTAATGTTCTAATAATTTGTTCTATTGTCTCTGCATTTTATAATGTAACAAATTTATATCTGTTCTTTTACTTAGGATAATATTTTATATTATTTAATAAATAATATTATTTATTTAATAGTTTTATTTCAAGTCTTTGCCAGCTGATCGTGATCAAGAAACTGAATGAAGTATTTCTCTCTGCGATATTCTGAAGATGGAAAGACCCATTTTCAAATTTTTATTAGTTCATCGGAATATAAAATGCAAAAGAAAATGAAAACATTGGGAAACTAAGGAAGGAAAATGGGAAGAGGAGAAAGTGTAAGTTAGAAGGGGAAAAGGAAAAAAAAAGCATTGACTTCTGACTCTTTAACACAGTAGAAGACCATAGTTCCAGAGCCTCAACTTTTTACTTTTCCACAGTAACTTTTGCACCAAATCCAGAAGTTGTGGACAGGCTTTTCAGAAAAGGCTTAAAGGAAGGGAACAGCAGGTGTGGCAACAATCTTTGTGCAGTTGATGAACATCAAAAGACATGGAGGAAAGTTAGGATTGGAGACGTTTCTCTACTTCTGCCAAATTAGCAAAAAATGTAACCACGAAGTTAAGAAAATTTTGTTTCCTGTTTATACAAGCCCAGGTGAGAAGAACTACTCACGTGGTTCTTTCTTAAAGGAGGAATTTCGTAAAATGACCCAACAATGGAGAATGGCATCGTTCTTCTTGGCCTTCCCGCCACATCCGTCATTACGCAACCGTATATCACAAAGCAAGGAAAACAAGACCGCCTGACCAGGGCGAGCTCCACCGATGGTCAATGGTTTGGCCTGTGAAGTCCCCAAAATGAATGAGCTCCCACATCGGGCCTGGACCCATTTTTCATTTGTTGTAATGTGAATAAATGAAGACATTCATCACAAAGCATGCAATAGAAACCATGTTCTTCTATTGATATAATTAAATACTCGTTGAGGGCTAAACGCCTAATAGCTTCCAGACACTTTTATTCCATGCCAAAATCCAGTGACTCTGTAGTCATATGTTCCTAGTCAGGACCATTGTGAATCTTCTCTAGTTTCTAAACATTTATTGCTGGTGCCATAATAATAATAAACATCTTGCATTTATAAAACTGTAATGCTGCCTTGCATTTTTCATTTTTGAAGAATGTGGATCGCATTGTCTAATGGCTCTCACATGTCCAGGGCACCCACAAATAATTTGTCTCTAGAGCAGAGTGTTAATATGACACCTCAAGGACAGAACCTTTCAGGATGCAGGAGATTCAGAGCAATGTTTGAAAAGCTTTGTGTACTGCAGCGACTACTGAACGGAGCAACACACCCAGCTGAGATCCTGGATTGCATTACCCCTTTTCTTAAGAACTTTCTTAAATGGCGATGATGGAAGGTGCCAACACACACACACACACACACACATGTACACACACACAACCCCCACACGGCTCTTTCCCCTGAGGTATCTGCATATGGCCCTACATTCCTTTAAAACTGGTTGTTGATGGCGTTTGTTGTTTCAGATCAGCCCTAGTTGGCAATTCTTTGGTTAACAGCAACATTCTGTATTTGCCTTGGTAAATCTACAAACTATAGGAAAAAGCAACCCATTGTCTACAAATCTAAAGGTACTTCTTGTCACGGTTTTATTTCCATGCAGAAGATGGTATTTTTTTAAAAAAATAATTATTTGGAGTATGAATATCTATGCTTTATTTCCACAAATGAAGATACTTTTTTTTTAAAAAAAAAAGTGATTTGAAAAAAAAAAGCCAGATTTATCCGTCTCAAAGACACAGAATAAAGCATGCAAAAGTATGTTTTTAAAATTAATTCCATGGTACAGTCAAGGTGAAGCTGTTTGCTCCACGTGGTTCTCATACCTCATAATAATTTACTATTCCTCAAGCACTTAATGTATAGAGAAAGCATTACACACCCGATAAAATCTACACAGGAAACTTTTCCCATCAGTTTAGAAATCTCATAAAACAAAATGATCTGAGTAACAAGAGAGAAAATGGGTTGGGGGGGGGGGGATGAAATGAGATGTAAATTAAAAGCAAAGATATTCATATTTATAAATGATTAGGTTTATTGGAGAATAAAGATAAATTTCTTTTAACCTATGAAAGCGTGGATCAATTAAATCCAACCTGCTTTACTTTCCCAAATGCAGGACAGATTTTTTCTGGACAAACTTATGTTGGGGTGTGTAATTCATCACCTATTTTAAAAGAGGCCCACTGGCTATCTTTTAGGAAAACTAAGTTCAGGTCACCTCTTCTGTGTTCAAAACTCAGTTGAATTTTTTTTCTAGGAAAGGACAGAAAGTGCCCAGGTTTTGTTCCCTTGAGCACCTGTGATTCTATTGATGCATGAATTGTTCAGACTCACTTGCAGAGAATTAGTGGAAAACTATTTTATTTCCTTCATCTAAATCATTAAATATTAGCCACTCACATGGAGTCTGGAGTCTGCATACCATTTAAAGGAAATTCTGAATTGGTTGCTGACTTCTTATTTTAAAAAACTAAGGAAGTCATTCTAATATATTAGCAGGGCTTTTCTGGCAAGAGAGTGCGAGGGCAGAGACTATATATAGCCTGTTCTTAATGCTGCCTCACTGTTTATTTATATCCATTTCCTTCCTTTTCTTGAGGGTGTCTTGTGCCAACAAAAGGCTCACCGGAGTTCACAAAGTCATTGTCCTAACCTTAAATAAAACAATGCACACTGATGCTGTACAGTTCCTAGGAACTTCTATTCCTCTTCATTGGGATTCAGATATGATTGACAATGTTTCATTTGAACTTTTATCTGGAAAAATCAAAGTTTCACTACAAATGATGTGATTTAGTTTAATTAGATGATTATGCAAATAAAGTAAGTAATGTAAATTGAGGCAAGATACATATGTATGAATTCATCTCTCTTGTAAACTATTTGTTAAATCAAAGTTGTAGAGAACCAGGTTGGGGTGGTGATGAAAAGCACTGGGCAGAAACCAGGAGACTGTAAGTTCTAGTGCAGCCTTGGGCACAAAGCCAAGTGGGTGACCTTGAGCCCGTCCCTCTCTCTCAGCTCGAAGAAGGAGACAATGGCAAGAACTTCTTAGTCTTCAGGAATCAACACTGACTCAAATGGACAGAATTAATTGTGAATTAAGTCAAGGTTTTGCCACATTCACATAATAATTGGTATGTCTGGTATTCCATAGTTTCTTTGCTCTTCACTTACCACCTCCATGAATATTTTTCTGCTACGATGAATTCCTGAAAAACAAAGACAAAGTAAATAAATAAATTTGCCAGAAAACCAGTGGCAGAATCCTGGAATACCCTCAAAAACATTGAGTTGGAGTAGATGGGCTTTTTAAAAAAGCTTAAACTTGGGAATCAACAGGTTTAGATGTTTAATCATGGGTATAAATGGATTTGTCCTCTAAAGTCACAGTTGATGGTATTCCAGATTTGCCTACTGAATTACCGAATTGTAATTTTATACCTCTTGATACGTTTTCCAGCCATGATTGAAGAAACCAGACCATTCCTCACTGTTTTGAACTTAGGAAGTGCATGGAAACTGTGGAACAAGCCCCAAAAGAGGAGCCTGGTGGTAAAAAAACAAAACAAAAAAATCACATCCTTTCCCTTCATGTATAAAACAGTTTTGGTCAAGAGCCTCTGCAGTGAGCCTTGGTTGAAGGACCATTGTGCAGTAGAAGTAGACATAATGCTCTGACTGATGGAAAGACAGATGTATCAGAATGTAAGGTAAATCAAATGCCCCATCCAATCAGAAGTGAATCTCTCAACCTTAAGGTTTAAATATGTTACAGTGCAAGACCACACAGTATATCGCTCTACAAAAGTTAATCTTAAATCTCTATTTTGGCAGGCTCCCCAATAGAAAATGTGCTGCAGGAAACACTATTATTGAGTCTCAGACTACTTTGTGGTTAAGGATTAGTTGACCCTTTTAAAAAAAAATAGAAACCTGGTATATTCTAGGTAAAAAGGTGAGTCCTTTGCATCCAGCTCAGCTTCTAAAGGACTTCATATGCCCGCCATTTTCTTGGCAGCAAAAGGAAAGTAGTTTGTCTTTGCCCCTTTTCAGGTAGGTTTGAACCTTTCATTGTGTGATTTTCCTCTGCAACCACTGAGGTTTTTCAGGGCATTTGCTCCTGTTTAAAAAATGTCTTTCTGGGTTTATGTTAAGGGGTTCTGAACATGAAAATTGTGGGCTTAATAAAGTAATGCGGACATTGTCCAGATCCCAAGTTTTAGTTTATAATCCCAGTTATTATCAATAAGGTATACAAAAGTAAAGAGGTTTATTGTTCCCTTTATTTTGGGTGTCATCATTTTGGGACCATTTGCATGGAAAAGTGTCGATTGAGCAAGTTTAGGGAAGACGCCTTTTAAAAAGCACGGTGAACTAAAATATTGAATAACAAATAAGATGATGAAAAAATGGAGCTTTAGCGTGCATTATTTTAAAGCTGCCAGCACAAATACCACCAGCCCACAATGTAATAAATCAGTGGTTCCCATTAACTTTTTTCAACATCACCCTCTCATATTCCAAATAAAAGCCACTCTTCCATTTTGGAGATGCATATATTTTAACTGTTGAATTTGCAAATAGTATCAGCTGATATTGTACTCCTGCTTGAATTCAAGGTACCTTGTGCACTATTATTGTGCAAAGATGTTTAATTGAGACTTTTACAGTATATAAGGTACTACTTTTAAGAAATGTTCCTTTTCTTGAATATTGAAGAATTCAAAGAATCAAGAATTACACAGAATTCAGTTAAGTGTCTTTAATGCTGGCTTTAGAGTTCAATATAGAATCTGGGAAACTGCAAGATGGAGTTCATTTGAGGAAAAAAACCTTCAGAAACTTTGAAATGATACTGCTCAGGTTTCTGGCTAGCCTGACTGAGTTGCCATAGAGGAGATGAGAGATGCACCAATCTAGCCCCTCCTATCTCTTGGGTGTTTATGACTCACATTCCTTCCATTCTTCTGGCCTTCACACAATCTGGTGGGAGGATTAAAGAAGTGAGAGAACCCACTAATCAGAGGTCCCACCCTCTGCCATCCACTGGAATCTGGGCAGCACTTGCTTAAACCAGCTTCATGTCAAGCCAGTTTTGATATGGGAGACCATAGCTTAAGGTTGTCATTCAGGAAAGTTCTCCATCTCTACACATTCAGGATATTCACAAGCTTGAAAAGGAGGTCTTTTCCACTGTTGCTGAAATTCAAATTCCACATTTTATGCCCAACATATATAGAATAAATTCTGATCTTGCTTATCTATACTAATCCTTGTATTTGCACATGTTTTCAGAACAATGAAGGCATGCTATTTAGATGAAATCTTAGCTGCATCTAAGGTAGATTATCTGGTTGTAAAATAAATCCCATTCCTCCAAATATGGGTTAATTTGGTGGTGACAGAGCTAACAAAACTTTCCAGTTGAGTATCTTCTGATTTGCTATGTTGCGATTGGGGGTGTGTGTGTGCGATTTCAAGGGGTTTTATGGGCTATAAAAAGTAACGTTTGTGCAGAATGAGAAGGAACATTTTTCTGTGTTTTATAGTAACTTGAAAGTGTCCCCAAACAATCCCCTAAATAACTGAGACCAGAAGCTGCTGAAGTCCACCAGTGTTAAAATTCTACTGATTGCTCAAGAGTACAACTGGGACATTATTTGGAGCTTGGACACTGTTTGTTGTGGCTGAGCCAAGACTTGGCTTTGATTGACACATCTCCCTTTATGCATATTCTCCCCCTTCCATTCATAAACATCTCATCAATCTTCTCCTCTCATCACAGGACTGGCGGTGGGAAGACTGAGGTGACAACACTTCCTGCTTTCTCTCGGAAACGGTGAAGTTCACTTACTTCTCAAAGCCAGTAACGGAGGACCGGAAGCCTAGCTAGGCAGCTGGGAGAAGGCATCCAACATCCATGCCACCAAAGGCACCAGCAGTCCATTTCCTGTTGGCCAGCTGATCTTGCAACAAGGAAGTGAACTTTGCGTCTCATGCTGTCATTAATGGCAGGAAATCAAACTCCCTTGTTCCTGTTTTCCTGGCTGAACATGTTGATCTCCTAGGTGGGAAAACTGTGTGAAGTTCCCCACCTATTTCGCTTGCTAGCTGTTCTGTGATCTTTGGGCTACAGGTATCCCACCCATGCTCTGTAAAGTAAGTTCCCGACTTATAAATAGCAAAGCTGAAACAGCAAGCCAGCTAGTATTTTCTCTCTCTCTCTAGTTCTTCAAAGTTAGTTCTCATTTCTTCTCAGGTATTCATGTTTTCGCAGAAATGTCACGACTACAGTGTCTTTGCAGAGTGCATTAAATGTATATTTATTCTAAGAAAATGCCTAAGCATTTAACACTGAATAGATGCTGCCTACTAGGTTCACTCCTGGTTAATTTGGGCAGTTTTATATTGATGAGTAGATGGTCTGAAGGGAATTGGGTCAGATGTGGAGATTTGAATTAATCAATTCTTAGGTGGGTTTTTGGAAACAAAGAGACTTTTTTTCTAGAGCTTTTATTGTCAAAGATAATAAGCTATAAAACCCTGTCAAACACAGTGAAGATGCAGATCAACTCTGATCTGATTCAAATGTTTCAGGCATTTAAATTATCAAGCCAGCCTGATTATAACAGAAATCAGTTTGAAAAATTAATTCAAGATTTGATGAAATAATTTTTGCACACCCCTAATCAGGTCACCCTGCCCGACTTCTAAATTGTGAGAGATACAATTGTGGATTTTATACCAAGTGTCCCCTCTGATTCCCATCATAAAGACTCTTTCAAAAACAATAATTGCAGTAATTTTTGGAAACTTATTTCCAAAATAAAAGCTGAATAAAAACAATATATTTCCCTTCTGTTTTTCCAGCAGAATTATTAGGTTTTAGGACCATTTCTAATGAAGTAAGTTTGTTTTATATCTTAACATTTAGCATTGCTAAAAAAAATGAAATGGAAAATTGTGGCCCCTGAATGTTGACATCCTGGCATATTTGGTAACGTGTGTCTAGAAGATTGCAAGGGGCAAAACTATTCCAAATTGTGGCTGAAGGCAGGGCAAGAAAACTACTGTAACTCAGTAGGATTTGGGCTGAATGACAGGAAGTCCAACAATTCAACGGTGGGACAGACTGGAGATATCTAAATGGAAAGCTGGATGGCCTTTGGTCAGGGAGAAGTGGATGACCGACCTGGGAAGAAGGCTGAACCAGATGATCTCCAGGGTCCCTTCCAAGCTTAACTTCCATTTATTTTAAATTATGGCACATCACAAGTAGGAAATGAGACTAAAACTGCAAATCCTTGCAGGTAAGAGAAAGGGCACACCTCACAGACATTGGCATGGATGCGAAAATGTTGGTCTGATGATTTCAGTGAATTAATCATCGCAGCTAGGACCTCCTTGTGCCAATGTTCCGCTTGCTTGAATGGTCTCCATTGAGGAAAGTCAAATTTTCAGCCAAGGCCAGGTCCTAAGAATAACAATCCCAAGCAGGAGATGGGGGTTCATTTTCAAGTAAGGGCTGATGAGAATAGACTCCGAATCCTTACAAAGGCCTCACCATGGCTACCTCTGCTGCCAAGACCTCACCCAGCAAAAAAAGGTCAGATCTGCAAAATAAAGCCCCTACTATTGTCACTCTAGCGGCTGTATGTAAATATAGTCTTTTGGGGGGCTCTTTTTCTTTTTTAATTGAGCTGTCATTGCTCGTTTCCCCCCCCCTCCTTCTAAACCCTCTTAAACATACATTATGCTGTCCAAACAAATTGGAACCGCCTGCTTCAGTTTCTCTTGGCAAATTGTTCTTTTCCTGGAGTGAATCTGGGAGTTTCTTGGCTGGCCATCTGACAGCCTGGTGTCTGTGGTGAATTTTACGTTGCATTTTATTACTGCTGTTCTTTTTAAGAAGCCTTGTTTTATTTTCCTGACATACATATAGGAAAACTTTCCTGACTGTGATTTGAGAGAGCCGCTTATGCCTTCTAGTCCCTGGTCTCCCGCTTCCTCCTCCAGCCTCTGGGAGCACAAGCTCCGTCTTTCTGAAGCGTCTCCTTCCTTTGGAGGGAAAGAGGATGCAGCAAAGAGACCTTGTTTGGGCCTCAGCCTGCATCACTTGCCATGGAGATTCTGAGCCTTGTACCCAAAGACCGACAAGTTCTTCTGGACTCTGAATCCCCAAAAGTGCCTGTTTACCGGAATGAAACTAGAGACAGTCACCCATTCTGTTATGTCTTGGGAACCGGTTGGGGCTCCAACCGGGTCCGCTCTTTAAGCAGGTTCAACAACCGTTCCTATTGGCTGGCACCGTTTGACAGCCGGCTATATAAAGCCGGCTGTCAAGCCAAGCCAGCCATTGTTCGCAAGCTAGTCTGCCCGTTGGCTGGCAGACGCGACAACCACTGTTCCTTCAATAAACTTGTTAATTGCATGCCCTGGTCTAAGCCTCTCCTTCCTTTCGAAACACAACACTGGCGACGAGGATGGGATTTGAAGGCTAGCCAGGAGCATTTTCCCAAGGAACAGGAGCCTGTCATCGGAAGCCGCAGCCGCTTGCCGTTTTGCTTACCGAGCCTCGGACTCAGAAGCCTGTCATCGGAAGCCGCAGCCGCTTGCCGTTTGCTTACTGAGCCTCGGACTCAGCAGCCTGTCATCGCGAAGTGAAAGTGTTAGAGCCGCTCAGGTTAGATCTGCCGCGGTTAGAGAAGGCCGGGCGCTGTCAGGAAAGTCGCGACGGTTAGAGCACCACGGATAGTGAAAGTCGGGCGCTGAAGCCGCAGCCGCCGCGCAGCGAAAAAAAAAGGGCGCGAAAATTCTAACGGCTGTCACTGAACTGCAGCCTCTAGAGTGCAAGCTACGGCGCTGAGAGCCTCAGCCGCCTCGATCACAAAAGGGCACTAATTACAGTAGCTGTCACTAAGTGAAGTCTCCAAGTGAAATTGCAGCGCCTCAGCCGCCTCGCCAAAAAAAAAAATAATAATAATTATAATAAGAAAAAGGGCTCGAATTTTAAAGCGCTGTCAGTACAGCACCACAGCCACAGCCGCCTAACGCTCGCAAAGAGCACGAAAATTCAAGCGCCTCAGAAAAGCCGAAGTCCTTGAGTGAGAATAGGGCACTGTAGCCACAGCCGCCAACGCCCTCAAGCAGCATCAATCCAAGACAACGAGCTCCCAGTGAGGTAGACCAGTCTACCAAGAGACTGAGGGTCCAAAATGAATGTCAATTCAGTATTTCCCCCTTTCAAACCTGATGAGGAAAAGTGGGATTCGTATAAGAATCGCTTCAACCACTTTATCGATGCCATTGGACTGGCTGAAGCTTGGAGCAGAGGAAGAAATCCTACTTCCTCAGCTACTGTGGGGCTGTAGTATACGACACCGCCACAGCACTCCTGGCCCCACGAGAAATCGGGAATGTCCCATGGGCAGAGTTGGTGGAAACGCTATCCAACCACTACTCACCAAAACCGTCTCAGATTGCTAGGCGCTCGCCTTTAGGATGAGGAAGCAAGCCGAGGGGAATCCATAAATCAATATATGGCAGCCCTGAGGACAGCAGCTCTACAATGTGAGTTCAAAAACTATTTGGACGACATGCTGCTCGACCAACTCGTCTGTGGGGTGAGGGATCTAAAACTCCAGAGGTGTTTGCTGGCTAGAAGAGACCTCAACCTCCCCAGGCAGTTGAAGAAGCCTTAGCTGCAGAACTTGCAGCACAGTCCGCAGCTGAGATCCAGGGCACCGCTCCCAGACCCAGCACTTCCTCCGTACACTCTGAAGAAGCGGTTAGTGAGGATGACCCTGCAGAATACTCTGATGTGCATCGCCTCAGACCAACGAGACAGCCGCAGGTAGGAGCGAGGCCAAGAAACAACAGTGGCCCAAAACAAACTCTTTTATGCCTGACCTGTGGAGGTTCCCATTCCCGGGCATCTTGTAGGTTCAGAAACGCCACCTGCCACAACTGCCACAAGAAAGGTCACCTCGCAAGAGTCTGCCAGGCAGCGCGCACCTCTCCACAAAGATCTCTTTCCTCTCCTGTTCCCTGAAGGCAAGTAGAAAAATGCCATACTTGTTACCAAGCCAACCACACACTTTACACCCCCAATAAAATTACACTTTCTGTCTTACTAGAAGGTAATCCCTGCCGCATGGAGGTAGACACGGGGTCAGCGCTCTCAATCATATCTTGGGACACGCTTAAGAAGATCCAGCCCAGACTGACAAAGAACCAGCTTCAAAAGTGCCATCTCACCTTGAGAGACTACCAAGGAAAGAACATCCCCGTCCTCGGAAAGGCAAGTTTCTCATGAAATTCCAAACCTTTAAAGGCCATTTGCCTTTAGTGGTTGTTAATGGTGCCCTCCTAGTCTTTTGGGGTTGGATTGGTTCCCCTCTCGGCCTTAGTATAAAAGGAGTCCATGCTGTCTCAACTTCTGATGTTGACTCCTTATTTACAGACTACTCTGACGTTTTTAGTAGTGAGTTAGGCTGCTATAAGGGCACTCCCATCTCCTTCTCAGTAGACCCACAGGCAGTCCCGTTCGCTTAAAACCACGTAGAGTACCTTTCGCCATCCGCCCCAAATTGGACGGAACTAGACAAACTACTAAAACAAGGGGTGATAGAACCCACAGATTTCGCTAAGTGGGAGACCCCAATAGTCACCCCGCTAAAAAAGACGGTAATCTAAGAATTTGTGCTGACTACAAGACGTCAATCAACCGTTATCTACAGGTTAGCGCATATCCAGTCCCAGTCATTCAGCACCTGTTACACACATTCGAACCTGGCACCATTTTCGCCAAACTGGACATGTCACAGGCATACCAACAGTTCCCCGTGGATAACCAAACAGCTGACTTACAGACCATAGTTACACACAGAGGGGCATTCAGATGTAAGCGCCTCCAGTTTGGCGTAAGTGTAGCCCCAGGTATTTTCCAATCACTGATGGAGCGAATCCTCCAAGGTCTCCCGGCGTAGTGCCATATTTCGATGACATCTTAGTCACAGCCAGGGACAGACCCCAACTCATCCAGAGAGTCAGGGCAGTATTAGAGAAGTTCAGGCAGCATGGCCTCAAACTAAAATGGGAGAAGTGTACCATCGCCACTAGACAGGTGGACTTTCTAGGCTACAGGCTAGACGCCTCAGGCATCCACCCGTGGAATCGAAAGTCAAGGCCATCCACGAGGCACCCACGCCTACCAACAAAACCGAGTTACAAGCCTTCCTGGGGTTATTGAACTTCTACACTTCATTTCTCCCACACAAGGCGTCAGTTGCTGAGCCATTGCACAGACTCTTAGACAGAAACACACCATGGCACTGGGGACCCAAAGAAAACCAAGCATTTGTGGCAGTCAAATCTCTACTCACCTCTGAGGCTGTCTTAATACAATTTGACCAACGCCTTCCTTTGGTCCTAGCCGCAGACGCATCCCCTTTTGGGATAGGAGCTGTCTTAAGTCACAGGCTCCCCAATGGCTCCGAGGCACCAATTGCCTTCTTTTCAAGAACCCTTTCAGCGACTGAGCGTAATTACAGCCAGGTTGATAAGGAGGCCTTGGCTGCAGTAGCAGCAGTCAAAAAATTCCACTAATTTCTATTCGACACCAATTCGAACTTATTACTGATCACAAGCCGCTTTTAGGATTATTATCAGGGAAAAGCAAACCCCGAGATATTGTTGCCTAGAATGACCAGATGGACCTTATTCCTGGAGGCTTACTCGTACAAACTGGTCTATCGTCCCTGTAAAAATCTAAACCACGCTGATGCCCTCAGCCGCTGCCCCTTGCCAGCCCCAGTCGAGGACCCAGCTCCTGTGCATGCCATTTTTGATGTAAACAAACTCAAGCTGCCAGTGACTGCAGACGACATAGCATCACATTCCAAGAAGGACAGAACAATCGCCCAGGTTCTGGACTGGGTAGGGAGGGGTGGCCGGAAACTAACTATTCAGTTGATTTCGCCCCATTTAAAACTTGCCAGCTAGAGCTCTCTAAGTTGCAGGGATGCCTATTGTGGGGTACCAGAGTGGTCATACCAACCACCCTTCGCATACCCGTCTTGAAGATGCTGCACGAGGGCCATCCAGGAATCGTGCGGATGAAGGCGTTAGCTCGGGTTACATCTGGTGGCCCAGGATGGACGATCAGATCGCCAAGTGGGTAAGCTCGTGTGCCACCCTGTCAGGAATCTAGGGCAGCCCGCCAACCGCCACACCCACAAAGTGGGAAAGTGCCAATGCCCCGTGGTCACGGCTTCACATCGACCTGGCCGGGCCAATGCACGGCAAGACCTTCTTGGTGGTCGTGGACGCCTATTCAAAATGGATAGATGTGGCCTTACTTCCCACCACCACCACACAGGCAGTTGTTAAAGCCCTGACTCACCTTTTCGTAACTCACGGACTCCCTGACACACTGGTCTCCGATAATGGCCCCCAGTTCACCTCGAAGCAATTTAGTAGGTATGTCACCAATCTAGGCATCAGACACGTCTTCACGGCCCCTTCCACCCCGCCAGCAACGGGTTGGCTGAACGGGCAGTCAGATCAGCC
Source organism: Pseudonaja textilis (assembly GCF_049901715.1). Taxonomy (NCBI): domain Eukaryota; kingdom Metazoa; phylum Chordata; class Lepidosauria; order Squamata; family Elapidae; genus Pseudonaja; species Pseudonaja textilis. The sequence goes on along the minus strand of NC_141994.1, from coordinate 576,710 downwards.
AAGGAGGCGTTAGCCAGGTTTGGCCAAGTGGATTGGCATTCTAAACTGTCTCAATTCCTCCTAAGCCAGCATACCACACCGTGCACAGTTACGAACAAATCCCGGCTGAGCTGCTGATGGGGAGACGCCTGAGGACTACCTTAGACAGGCTGCACCCCACTACTGTCCAGACTCCCTTTGGGGTCTGACAGTCTGGCCAGGAATTTGGCAGTTCAGGACCTAGTGTTTGCTAGGAACTATGCGGGGACCCACTGTGGGTGGCCGGGAAAGTCGTGGCTGTCACAGGTCCGAGATCTTATCGGGTCCAACTTGAAGACGGTCGTGTGTGCGAAAGACACCTGGACCAGCTGCGGAGACGACGGAGCAGCCTGACCGCCCAGACCCGTCTCCACCAGATGAGTCGCGGGCGCCACTCCAGGGTCCAGCTAGTGATCCCCAGAGTGATCACCCTTCACCAACGGAGCAGAGGGAGCAGGCAGTAGACCGGGACTGCCAGCCGGGAGCACCACCGTTTATCCCCAGCGAAGGCAGAGACTTTTCCTGGCTCCAGTTCCTGCGCCGAGCCCTGTTGCCCCCTGCGTACCCTGACCAGGGGTCCGCGAACTTGTCTTCGCCCAATGACTCTCCTGAGTTACGCCGCGGGTCGCCAACACAGACCACCGGCGTATCTCAAAGACTATATGTGTTCCCATCTAGGGGGAAGGGGTGTTATGTCTTGGGAACCGGTTGGGGCTCCAACCGGTCCGCTCTTTAAGCAGGTTCAACAACTGCCTATTGGCTGGCGCCGTCAAGCCAAGCCAGCCGTTGTTCGCAAGCTAGTCTGCCCGTTGGCTGGCAGACGCGACAACCACTGTTCCTTCAATAAACTTGTTAATTGCATGCCCTGGTCTAAGCCTCTCCTTCCTTTCGAAACACAACACATTCCATGTCCATGCATTCAATGATAAGTGAGAAAGACCTTAAAAGACCCAGAGAAGAAATGGGGATGGTCCGATAAGAGAAGTCCTCGCCTTCAGCTGCACAAGGGGTGGGAAAGGGGGCTCAGAAGGGACACATACACACACCCTGTTTCTCAAGCAGTAAAGGAAACAGAGGGAAGGATTGTAGACAATTCATCGGTGGAGCAACTTGCCTCCAGAAGTTGTAAATGCTCCCATGCTGGAAATTTTGAAGAAGAGATTGGACAGCCATTTGTCTGAAGTGGTCTAGGGTCTCCTGCCTGAGCAGAGGGTTGGGCTAGAAGACCTCCAAGGTCCCTTCCAACTCTGTGATTCAGTCGAACAGTGGTGGTTGGGAAAATGCTGTTTCGCTCCAATAGTGTGCATTTGGAATCTGGGAACTATTCCCAGGCTTAAGTTCAATACCTGTGTGTGGTAATTTACACACCTTGGCTAAAAATCAGGCCACAAAGGAAAGGAGGATGGTGAGGTTCATGTCTAAAGAAACTATGGGGATTATCTTTTGAAGTCTTGGATATCTCAAGTAAGGAGGTGAGAGGAAGAATGCTACCCAGCTGGGTAAGTGCACATTTCCCTGCCTGTGGTGATTATGCACCACATGTCAACTGATATGAGAACGGATTAAGCAGGCTGTTTGGTGTGTCTGTGTGGACTGGGCTGTCTATATGAGTCATGAAACTTCCGAGTGGGCCAGACAGACAGAAATGCCACCAGGAACTGTGGAGCTAAGTCTCCGCACCCTGGAATTCCATGAGTAAGTAGCCTCTTCCACGCTCCTTTTGTTTCTCCATGTCTAGGCCTCCTCCTCCTCCTCCTCCTCCTCACTTCCATTCAGAAATAGACCTCTGAGAATTAAGGAAAGCCTTCTCCAACATAACTGTGGCTTAGACGTTATTGGTCCTTTCAATAGCTGCTCCATTCTAAGGACAACTGCACAACTTTGAGAATGGATTCTGCTTTCGAATCTGGAGACTTGATTGATGTAGGCCAGAGAGATTTCCGGATCAGGTAACCATTCACGTGGGAAATAACAGTAACGCACGGGCTAGCTTTTGCTCCCAAGAATATATTGGGAATATAATATTACATTTCTCCTCTGCCCCTCTCAGTATGACATGAAGAAGTGGCGTCCTCCCTCCTCTGCTTCCAATAACTGGAGACGTTGGGATGGGCCTGCTTCCCTGAAAGCATTTATTAACTCCAGCTCGCATTTATGTCCTCCTTTGCAAAGCACCATCCTTTTCATGAGTTTTAAAAATTTAACACAAGGTTAAGGATGTCTTGGCTTTTGATACTTCCCTGCCTCTGATCTTTCTCCGTGAGACTGATAGATCAGTTATAGGTTTCATGGCGTATCTTCCTTTGGGGAAGGTTTTGAAACAGTTTACGTAAATCTACACATGGCAGCCTGTAGTTGCACAGCAGTAAAATATTACCCAGATCCTCTGAGACTCGGAGAGCACCTTTTATAGTCTTAGGTAGCCTCTTCACAATGTTATTCTTTCTTGACCTTTGCTAAGCATTAGATGAATTGCAAATATACAAATCCCAATGGTACAAACCACCATTACAAACCCCAAAGTCATCCTTGAAGTTTCTTGATCTTTAGCTTCTTGGAAAACTTTATGAGGAAAACAAGGCCTTGTTTCTTGCTTCTGTTCTTCCAAGGTTCAGAAAATAAGGAAGACTGTTATTGTCACAGGGATGTAATAAGCAGATTTTCAAAATTCCAAAATAAGCCTAATACAAGACAGAAGGTTCCCACAAGACTTTTTTTTTCAAAGTTTGAATTTTGCTGTGACAAACCGGAGACTTTTAAGTAATAGTTATTCAAGAATTATAACAATTGTTACTTTGTGCGCTTTGGGAAAAATAAAGCAAAACACTGTACTTTGTCATTTAGGCAGAAATCAATTGTGAGAAACATTTCACCTCTTCCCCAAATCATTTTAGATGAATGGCTTTGGTTGGCTTGGTTTAATTACAGAGAAAAGGAAGCTGCAGAGCACCCACCACAGCCATCCATAAAAGAACAAGTGTTGTGCAGTGATTGTGGCAGATGAAGGTATTTTTCCTGCTTCTTGAGAGCCAGTTGGTCTAGTAGTTAAGGCACCAGGCTAGAAAGTGGGAGGCTGGGAGTCCAAGGCCCACCTGAGCCAAGAAAGCTGGTTGGTGACTTTCAGCCAGTCACCAGGAGACTCTGAGTTCTAGTCCCACCTTAGGCACAAAAGCCAGCTAGTCTCTCTCTCTCTCAGCGCAATCCACCTCATGGTCTGTTGTTGCTCTGGGGAAAATAGAGGGAGGAATAGAATAGATGGAAGTTGGAAGGGACCTTGGAGGTCTTCTATTCCAACCCCCTGCTCAAGTTCACTTCACAAGGTTGTTGTTGCAGGGAAGCTAGGAGGTGTGCTGGATATGTTCAGTACCTTGAATTATTTGTAAAACTAATAAAAGGTGAGATACAAATAACCAAGTACATAAAAAAATGATACGTTGGCACCATGCCACCCCTGTTTTTGTCCCAACTAGGATTGCCATTTGGTTATTTCATCTATCTCCATGAATCTGATTGACTAGGTGAATGTGTGCACACTGGATGTGGCTCACTTGGCTGAAGAGGATTCTTGGGCCTTCTGGATCCCACGTGAGGCAGACAAGCCCATCGGTTCCCTTTCTTGAAGGGAAGGAATGGTCCCCAGCAATGTTGAGCTTTGGCCCATTTGCCTTTGCCGCAAACAATGGCAGGTCAGGAGCTGCAGGTGACCTGGGTGAAACCATTTGGAGATGTTTACAGCAACCTGAGCGAAGAGACGCCCAGGAGAGCATCAGGAAGAGCCTCAAACTGTCGCTAATCTCTTGGTATAGAGAAGGGAGAGGAGAGTAAACGCAGTCAGGCTTGTAAGGTTCTATTACAACAGCCTACTTATTTTCAATAAAGGAATAATTGCCGCTTTCTCGTGAATTCCGTTTCCTGGTGTTTTTTTTCAACCTCAAAGGGCTCAAGTGGAGAATGGGTGCTCTTTAGTTCTTGAGCTACACGTCTCAACGTCTTTCATCCTTAGCCATGCTGGTCAGAGGGCCAAGAGTTGAACTTCAATAATATCTGGAAGACCACAAGTTTTCCATTTCTGGCTTAGCAGGATTCCCCCAACCCCAGCTACTCTGCAGGGTCCACCATTAAGAGCTGCTCCTATGAACTGAACTGATCTCTGTGTTTGACACTGTGCCAGAATTAAACATTCCTTTGCTCTCCGGATTCTTTCCTTGTTTTTCTGACCTAAACACTTTTCAACATCACATAAGCCACTGACAAAGTTACGCTTACAGGGAAGCTCTCAGCATGCGCTCTTTCTCCCCCTTAAATCGCTTGCACTGAAATTCCAAGAAGGGCATTCAGTGCAGTTAAAAATGTGTGTGTCAGAGCTGCTATAGCAGCTCAGGCGGGGTCAGCTCCACACTTTCCTCCCATGATGCAGTGAATTTTTCATGAGAAGTGAAAGAGCCGCCTCCTCGGGGACCCAGAGCGATTGGCTAATTGGGAATTGATGGGCTATAAAGAGCTGCAACCTTGGACAGTCAAAGGATGATGAATGGCAGCGTGTCAGAAGTGAATGGGACTCAATAATTATAAATCAGGACTGTGCTCACTTTGAAAGTTATTTGGAAAAAAGAAGGGCTCCAGGCATCTTGTGAACACAGCACTTCTGTGATATTCTTCACAGCAACTTGACTTCTGCTGCTACTTTGGAAGTTGCATGAAAGTTGGGCTTCTTTAAGGATTTGTTTTACTGAAGGAACCGAGTCTTATTTTTATGTTCATGTGGAAGCCCGAGAAAGATGTGTGTGCTTTAGTGTGTAACAGAGGAGCACTGTGCTTGTGTGAGGTCACCAACGTTACTTCCAAGCAGCTTTCAAAATGAATAGAGTTCTAATGCACAACTCCTATCCCCGGGAAGGCCTGTGGAAGGAAGCCCAAGAGCCTTGATCCAGCTCTTTCCCTCTTCCTCTGGGTTTACTCTGACGGCCAGCTTTTACACATCACAATTAAGGGAAAGCTTTCGGAGAATGACAGAGAATGATGTGGTGGCCGATTAAAGTCCCCCTTTGGCAAGATAAATACTGTACTTAATTGATGGGGTGTTCACATATATACATTAGGAGGATAACTCATGAATTACATGTAAAATGGATTTCTTTCTTCTTTGGTTAGACTGAAACACTGAGGCTCTAGATGAATTTGAATGCTCTTGTCACATTGCACTCATCCTTTCACAAGGATAGAAACCCAGGAATGGAAGGGACCTTGGAGGTCTTCTAGTCCAGCCCCTCTGCCCAAGGTAGATGTCCTTATACCATCCTGGATGAATTATGTGGATGTACCCATGGTCATATTTTTTTCATGACCTGCCCTTCGTTTGACTGGGGCATCCTTCCTCATCCTTCATCCATTCAAATACACAGGTCACAGGCTGTCTCACATAATATCAAACATAGAGTCCATATTGGAAAGTACTCTAAGTGCTTCTGGTTTCCTTGGAGGAGTTTTTTAAATGGTGACCATTGGAGGTCAGTGACATTGAAATATGGTTGCAGTCACTGGACTGTATTCAGTGGTGGGATTCAGCCAATTTGCACCAATTCGGGAGGACCGGTTGTTAATTTTCTGAGCAGTTTGGTGAACTAGTTGTTGGAAGATATCATTAGGGCAGAGAACCGTTGGTTAAATTATTTGAATCCCACCACTGACTGTACTCAATTCTATGGAACTAACTGAACATTTCTGGAGTATTTTTCCCACATCATGGTTTCATATGAGATGAAACTAATTACACCACAGGAACAAAGTTGGAGTTGGAGGGCAGAAGAAAACAAAACTTCCCAGGACTGTCCAAGGTCAACCAAGTGAATGGGAGTCAGATCAAGGCAGCTGTTCTGAAGCACTAACAGGTGACATCAATATGGGTGACTTGTGGAGGTAGAACATTTGTCCTAGATAACTTCCTGTGCTTTTAAATGACGTAGCCAGCTAAATCCAGACCTCCTAAATAAGTTAGATTTGTCTTGTAAAGCTCCATGGTATAAATGGAATGGCACATGTAAAAGGCCACTGTGAAATGTGGAGTTCTTGGAGGATGAAAATGTGGAGGATGACAAATAGGGCTTCCTGCTGGGAAAGGGCTGAACATTTGCTTTTGGTTTTTCTACCTTGCTTCAGGCAGTAGAGCGAACAGTCACCAAATGGTCACAATCAGAGGTCTCTGATGTAGCTGTGGATGCTGATGAAAGTTCAGAGAGTTGTAGTTCAAAGCCTGGCAGGAAAGAAAATCAGATACCAACACAACTGGATAGAAGCATTCCTGTCAAACAGACAACAAATGGTCAAAATTGGGAGCCTCCTACCAAATTCTGTACCTGTCAACAGTGGGGTCCCCCAAGGCAGTGTTCTAGGGCCAACTCTCTTCATACTCTACATAAATGACCTCTGTGATCATATTAAGAGCAACTGCGTTCTCTTTGCTGATGATGCAAAGCTATTCAACACCACAGACAATACTGCTACCCTCCAAAAAGATCTTGACTATGTATCAGAATGGTCAAACAAATGGCAACTTCAAATCTCAACAAATAAATGCTCCGTCTTACATATTGGCAAAAAAAAAAAATCAGAAAATAAAATACAAGCTGAATAGTCAAGGTCTTGTTAATGATCCAAGCTCTGTAAAGGACCTTGAAATACTCATCTCTAATGACCTAAGTGCTAGAGCCCACTGTAACTACATAGCCAAAAAGGCATTAAGAGTTGTTAACCTAACCCTACGTAGCTTTTTCTCTGGTAATATCACACTACTAACTAGAGCATACAAAACATTTGCTAGACCAATACTCGAATACAGCTCATCAGTCTGGAACCCACATTACGTATCTGACATTAGCACAGTTGAGAAAGTCCAGAAATATTTCACAAGAAGAGTTCGCCACTCCTCTACTCGTTACAGAATGCCTTATGCCACCAGACTTGAAATTCTAGACCTAGAAAACCTTGAATTATGCCGTCTTCAGTTTGATCTAAGTATGGTATATAAAATCATACATTGAAATGTCTTACCTGTCAATGAATACTTCAGCTTCAACCATAACAACACAAGAGCACACAATAGATACAAACTCAAGGTTAACCGCACCAAACTTAATTGCAAGAAATACGACTTCAGCAACAGAGTGGTCAATGTCTGGAATATTCTACCTGACTCTGTGGTTTCTTCCCCAAACCCCAAAAACTTTAACCTTAGACTTTCTACTATTGACCTCAAAGGTCTGCAGTGCCTACTGTCCCTGTCCTATTGTTTCTTTTATTTTTCTTATATGTACCCATTACATGTATTCATAACTATGTATATACTTATACCTATTATCTTGTAAGCGATTGACAAATCAAATAAATAAATAAACAAATAAACAAACAAGGAAGCTGTTTCATGGGACTAGGAGCAACCCTAAAGCGGAATGCAGAGGTTTAAAACTGGTCACTCTGAGTTAGAGTGAGATGTCAGTTTGTGATTATCGATTGTTAAAATCAATAGGAGTTGAGAAGATGGAGAGCCATGTTGATGGAATTTCATTAAATGTCAACTATTCCTGCTAAATGGGACTTTGGTTTCATTTTATCTAGGTTGGCCAGTCCAAGAATTGGCACAAAATACACAGAACAGGGAGCAACACCCTGGGGGATTTAAACACGGTTCATAGGCTATGATCAAAAATGCCAGGATGGCAGCTGCAACCATGTAGTTGCCTGGTGCAAGGTACGTAAAAACCAGATGGAGCCTTGACTGGAGACATTCTGGCCGGATTCCACCCAGTTATATGCCAGGCTGAGAGACAACCTGAAAATCCCACAGCTGAGAAGTTTTAAAAAATAACTCTGGAGAATAATTGTATTTTGCCAAGTAAACCCCATGCATATGTGTGAATTGAAGTCATCAGCAGCTGAGATCAGCTTGAGGGAATTTTAATTTTACGTATGAGACACTTGGTTACAGGAACTGAGTCAATCGTTGGATTCAGGGTTGGGCTTCCGAGTTTCCATTCAGGATTTTCTCCAGCTTATGCCTAGCCCAGCTTTCAGGTAGCAGCCAGGCCCCTAATAAGTCACCCGAGAGGCAGATATAAAATATTTTCCTCTGCGGATAAAACATAAACCCTGGAATGCCAGAATGCTAAAATATTAAGCAATCAAGTCAGGTTTTTTTTAAGGATGGAAAAAGAACTTTGCCAGATTTCTCTCTCTCTCTCTCTCTCTCTCTCTCTCTCTCTCTCTCTCTCTCTCTCTCTCTCTCTCTATATATATATATATATATATATATATATCTATCTATATATATATATATATATATATATATATATATATATCAGAGTACATTTTGAAAAAAATAGCTGCTGCTCAGTGTGAGGAGGAAGTTTTATGTACCTCTTATTGTGTAATGTGTACTCCATGATGTAATTCCCTAACGTGTAATCTCAGGAAGGGACAGTAGTAAAAATTAATGAAAATGTTTTCTCATGTTGCACAACTCTTTTGTTCTTCTTCCAGCATTGCTGCAAAACACATTACTTTTCATTGACAAATTTTTCAACCAAGTAGTAATTTTATATATCAACCGGGGCCGTTAAGCATGTTGTTCCCATCAGGGGTTCTGAGCTATATTTGTCCATATGTGGGCAGGGTTTTCGTTTTGCAAAACACTTAAAATCTGCGGGTGAGACGGAAGAGTATTGATGATCATCATGCTTTTCCTTCGCATAAAAATATTGGCGGTCTCCACCCTTCCCTTCCCAATAGATTTGGGGAGAAACCCTGGGGCTCCCCCTGAATCCAGTTTCTCCTCACCTCCCTGGAAGTTCAGAATGGAAGTAAAACTTCGGCCACCTGGATTGTGACTTGCAGAATCATTTGCGTCATTGACTTTGTTTCCTCCACCGTTCATTGGTCCTGTATGATTTCAGGCATGTGGACATAGAAAACTGTACATGGATGATCGGAGCAGATTTTAATCTGAAGCTAAATATAAAATAATCAATATAAACTGACAGGCAGAAGGCGGGGAAAGGAGCTATGTTGGTAACCTTGTTGGCAAGTTTCAGAGATATAGTAAATATTCTTTGGATTGTCTACAAATCAGTAGACAAATTCCATAATTACTTGGATTAGCTCTTCCTTCAGAATCCTCTGTGATCAGGGTGGTAGGTAATTCAGGATGGCGGCCACAACTGGTGATTGAAACCCTGTCCTGGGTTTGTAACACAGGGGCAAGCTTTGATTGCACAGTTGCGGCTTCCCTGTTGCGTCCTCTCCTGTGCGACCCCCCCCATCTTTCATGTTTGTGATTGCATGTCTGAAGGATGGAGAGCCTTCTAACTCATTTTCTAAGATGGTTTGTGAAAAGATGTATTTATTTTTATTTCCGTTTTTTGAAAGCGATTATTGAGTCAAGTGTAAGTGAAACTTCATGAATATTTCCTTGGGGTTTCTTTGGGAGTTGTATGGAAGTGGCTTGCCAGCACAATTAATGGTTTACAGAACTATTAAATTACCTGTTTCCAGAATGATTCAAAAAGTTACAAGATAGGAATCTTTTCCAGCAGGAACTGTCAGAAGCCCTCACACTTCCTCTCTCTGACACCCTCAGTTTTAACACACACATGTGAACTCAGCTGTTCTGAGATGTAATGTCTGGTTTGGCTCTGCAACCCAACAGGACAGACACAGACTCCAGAGAGTAATTAGGACTTCAGGGAAAAAAAACAATGGCCACCAACCTGCCTTCCATGGAGGACCTGCATGAGTCCAAAAGAGGGCTGGGAAAATATCTACAGACCCCTCACATCCCGGACATAAACTGTTTCAGTTCCTTCCCTCAAAACGACGTTATAGAGCACTGCACACCAGAACAACTAGACACAAGGGGAGTTTTTTCCTCAACACCATCACTTTGCTAAACAAATAATTCCCTCAACACTGTCCAACTATTTATGAAGTCTGCATTACTATCACTATTAATCTTCTCATCACTCCTTATCACCCTCCCCTCCTACTTGTGACTGTAGGACTGTAACTTTGTTGTTTGTATCCTAATGATTTATATGAACTGTTTCCTGGTATGATTTGATCACTTATTTGTAGCCTATGACTATCATTAAGTGTTGTACCTGATGATTCTTGACTCTTGACTCTTTTCTTTTATGTATACTGAGAGTGCTTGCCCCAAGGCTAATTCCTTGTGTGTCCAATCACGCTTGGGCAATAAAGAATTCTATTCTATAAAGAATTCTAATGCAGAGTTTTAGATCTAATTTATGAGCCTTCCTTCTTCTGATACATAATATTGCTGTGGCTTTCCTAGATATTGAAATACAACTGATTTTTGTCTTTCCTGCTGGTTTTTCAATTTAAGATTGAGCTGAGATACACACACACACACACACACACACACACATACACACACACAATTATATATATATATATATATATATATACACATACACAACACACACACACATTTATATACATACACACACATATACACACTCACTCTCTCTCTCTCTCTCTCACACACACACACACAGAGGCAAGAAGCCCACAATAGGAACTACAATGGGGTGAGAGGCAGAGAGTTAAGGATTATTTGAAGATTCCCAAGTTTTTCTTTTCTTCTTCCTCTTCTTTTCTTTTCTTTTCTTTCTTTCTTTCTTTCTTTCTTTCTTTCTTTCTTTCTTTCTTTCTTTCTTTCTTTCTTTTCTTCTTCTTCTTCTTCTTCTTCTTCTTCTTCTTCTTCTTCTTCTTCTTTTTTTTTTTCCCAACAATAAATACAATGCTACCTGTTACGTTCAAGACATACATGTCTATTTTAAATGCACCCACCACATTCAGCTGTGTCCTGTCCAAATGACATTCCAGAACTTGAGAAGATCCTTTGACTCCATTATTATTGTTGTTTTTACTTCCATCAAAGGCCTGGACAAGTCTCTGCAGTTTTGCTTGGCAAGGTTCCGTAAGTGGTTTGCCATTGCTTGCTTCTTAGGGCTGAGAGAAAGGGACTGGCCCAAGGTCACCCAGCTGGCCTTGTGCCTAAGGCAGGGCTAGAACTCCCAGGCTCCTGGATTCTAGCCTGATGCCTTAGCCACCACGCCAAACTGGCTCCCTTCTTATAATATAATTTGCCATTATTTTTATTACTTTCAATTTTTAATTAAAATTTATACTGCCACAATTGATTGACTCAAGTGGTTAATAATTAAAAACCTAAAATTATCCATAAGTTTAAAAATTCAATCCCCCTAAAATGAGCATAACCTGATTAAAAATATTGACCCCATCACCATCAATTTAAATAAAACCCTCTTTTAAAAATGAAAGTCTTCATTCAAAGATATTAGATTATAAGGATTTCACATATCTCTTTCTTACCATTAGATTATCAGAATCATCAATTATGTCCATTTTTGTGTACAGGGTTTGAACTGCAAGTTCCGGAACAAAAACTAACCCAAAACAGTGATGCTCTGGTATAAAATAGTCTGTTATAAAATGCTCTGGTATAAATTGTTCTGGTATAAAATGTTGGATCAAGTTCACTTTTGCTTCATCTAATAAGTAATCGAAGAAGAGAAAATGCAAAAAAGGAAGAAAGGAATTGAGGCAAATATAAATAAATAAGAATCTTATTTCAGGCTCTATATTTTTTCCGCCTGTTGGTCCAACCAACCGAAGTTAGTGCTTCTCACAAATACATATTTTACAAGGGTGGGTCTCGAGCGGGGGGGGGGACAGCTGGGAGGGGGGCAGGCTCCCTCTTTCCCTGGGGCAGCAGGAAGGCAAAGACCATTTGTCAGTCTGAAGTCCAATAAATTCTTAGCCTGACCTTGCTCATTAATTCTGCAAATAGAATGTCACTCGGTAAGTTGACTTGGCATGCCCTCACCTGCAGCACAGGAGGGTCTGTTGGTCACCTGCCTCATAAATAACAGGGGAGTCATAGAAAGAATGTCAGGAAAGGTGTGGAAAAAGTCATCAAGGAGGCTCTGTTCCTCCAAGACACGACAAGCTGTCAGTCTCTGGTTTGGGGAGTGATCAAAGAATTGCACTTTGCACCCTTATGCAATCGTGGAGATGGTTATTAAAGGGTATCCACTGACTTCCGTGGGACTTGGAATAGAATTGAATCAGAATAGAGTGGAAGGGACCTTGGAGGTCTTCTAGTCCCGCCCTCTGCTCAAGCAGGAGACCCTGTACCATTTCAGACAAGTGGCTGTCCAGTCTCTTCTTGAAAACCTCCAGTGATGGAGCAGCTACGGTTTCTGAACGGCAAGTTGTTCCACTGGTTCATTGTCCTCACTTAGGAAGTTTCTCCTTAATCCCAGGTTGCCTCTCTCCTTGATTGGTTTCCATCCATTGTTTCTTGTCCTGCCCTTCTGGTGCTTTGGAGAAGAGGTTGAAACCACCCCCCCTCCTCTTCTTTGGGGCAGCCCCTCAAGTGCTGGAATGCTGCTATCATTCCCTAGTCCTTCTTATTTCTAGACCAGCCAAACCCAAATCCTGCAACCGTTCTTCGTATGCTTTTGTCTCCAGGCCTTCGATCATCTTAGTTGCTCTTCTCTGCACTTTTTCTCTTTTGTTGCAAAGAAGCTAAAAGAAGCTCAGGCACACAAATATATTAAATTATGAGTGCATGAACTTTCTATGAGTTCATTAGAGTCTATCCTGCCTTTGCTCTGAGAATAGAAAGTGAGGTTCTCTTCACTCCTTTCTTATTTTTTTCTCTGCCGCAATCAATGGGGAGGGGGACTGAGAGAGGAGGGCTTGGTCCAGAGACCCCCAGAGAACATCTGTGGCTGAGGCAGATTAGGGTTTCCACAGACTGCTAGTCTGGTGCCTTCCCCGTGATACCAAAATGGCCCTTGGGCTGAAAAGCGGGACGGCCCAAAGTCATCCATCATCGAGGAGAGGCTGGTATCTTGTTCCTGCTTTGGTACTTTTACCACTCCACCCTCCACTCAGCATAGATTTCCCAGAGCCACAGCGACAACTGATGCAATTGTGTTTTGTGGAAGTGGAGCTAAATCTACTTTATTGTGAAGCTACATTGTCAGAATTTTTTAGTTTCCCGGGGAAACAGGTCCAATAGTGGAGACGTCTCCTTATAGTGCGAGTCCCAGTGCCCCTCCCCAGCGATAGCCGGGATACAATGGCCCAGGGTAGCATTTCAGCAGAGGTTCCTTTAGGAGATTCCACACAGATGGAGATGGCGCATGGCTTAAAACAGATGCTTGTTTGCAGGGAAATTCCAGGGAAGGAAAAGATTTATTGACAATAACGATTGTGCTGAGGATTCCCAAATTGCATAAGCTGATCAACGTGATCATCCCCAGGTTATTTATTGCTTTCTATTGCAACGTCTCCCCCCCAGATTGGTAACCATCCTATTTTCCCAGGGATTCTAGTGTGACCCTGGGATAAACCAGAAGGGCTGCTGTTCTAATCGCATCACCCTCCTTGCCATTTTTATTTGTGCCTTGCTACAAGCCATCTGCCTTGAATCTAGTGCGCTCCATTGGGGCTCCACACATCTGTGAGCCAGACGACCTCCATACACAATTACACAATGTAGTGTAAGCTCCTAAATGAGAAACAAGTTTGCTCATGGCAGTCCACTCCCTCCCTCCCTCCCTCCCTCTCTCTCTCCAAAGTTTGAAACCATGTGTTCAAATCCTTCCAATGGGGCCTGATAGATCCACCCAGGTGTAGGAGAAATGACAGAGCCCAGGACCAAGGAGGGGAGTTCATACATTACTGTCCTTTAAACCTGAACTTCAGCATCAGTCTGGAATGCTGGTCCAGCAGCTTCAGTTTCTTGCCACACCATAAAAACAGAGAAAGGTACCAATAAGACTTTTCTGGCTGCAACTAATTTCGAATGCAACCTGGCTCTAAGGTAAAACCACAGGAGACTTTTTTGCCCCTCCTAGTTGAACACATACTGGGTTTCTTTTATTTTTTGTTTTGTTTTCTTTCTCTCTCTCTCTTTTCATGGGAGTTAATTGAAGGTGTTTGTATCTGGAGGGGATCTTCTGAAGACCCCTGCCAAGTGGAGTGGAACAAAGGTTGCTTTGCAGATCCTTGTGGATTTTCTGTTGCTTCATTGACATGGTGGTTTGGCAGGACTGCGGCAGCTGAAAACTGGAATTTCCCTCCTCTTTGTGAACCAAATGTAGTGATTGTAGTAAAGCGTGGTGACTTTCTGTAGCTAATTTATGCCTCTCTTCCATGTTTTACAACTAACCAGAATTAATAAAGCAAGCATTTATTTAGCATTATTACTCTAACTACTGTTCCCACCACTGCCAACATTTATGATAGGAGAACATATTTTTTGACTTAGAAGCAGAGAATAATTTTATAGTTGATGTTTCTTTCAAAAAAAAAAACACTCCTCTTTAATACTAAACGGAATACCTCAAATTCTGAACGGAGAGGGTTTTCATTTTAGAAAGTATACTATCTGAATTGTAAAAATACAACCAATAACCAAGTCACTTGTCCAACAAGTGAAAATACATATTGAAACCAGATGCATGGAATCTCAACTTTGACTTCTTGGTCTTTCATGCTTGGTTTAAGCTGCTTTTAAATTGCATTTACTTTGCATTTACAATTGGAGAATCACAGTTAAACTATGTTTGAACTTGACTGTAAGATCTCAGCTAAGCCCCACGTATCCTTTAAGGCTTCTGGTTCAATTTAATTCCACAAAAATGGGGGAGGGGAGCAAAGTGGTGATTATCCCATCAAGCTACAGCAAGAGCATGTTAGGTGTGTTTAATGAGCTGCCTGTTTGTGTGTTCCTCCAGTAAACATATTTTGTGTGACTGAATCCAGAGGCCTGGTGGGGCTTTAGCTATGCCCTCAGCATCCATGGAAACATACAAAATGGCACCCTAAGAATAGAGTAGAAAAATAGAAATAATCGAAATAGATAATAAGAAATAGAGTAGAGTAGAACAGAAAAGAACAGAATTATTTTTGGCCAAGTGTGATTGGACACATAAGGAATTTGTCTCCAGTAGATAAGCTCTCAGAGTACGGACAAGCAACAAAGTGATAAGTTATAGATCATAAACCATAAATCATAAGCTAGAAACAAGTGATAAATCATAACCAATGGGACGTGGTAGTAGGTAAAATGAGAAGATGAGAAGGACAATAGCAATGCAGCCCTACTACATGGGTAAATCGGCATTGGCAGGAACAAATGAAAGTCTACAAAGGTTTGTCAATGCCAGTTAGATGAGCTGGTGAAAGAGGACAATCTGAATGCTAATGCTTGTAACTCCTCATCTCTTTTCTCTGAATATTCCTCCTCCTTCATCCTTGATAAGCTTTATTATGCTGACCTTTCTGCCTTTTGTGGCCTCCAGGTGATATTGACTCTTTCTCCTTGATCCTTCCTGCTGATATGTACATATTTAATTGGGTGGTGTACTGAAGAGGCAGGAAATAGCAAATCAAGCACTTGTAAGGAGCAGCTTCCTTGAAATCTGCTAGACTTTTGCAGCAGCCTGAGAAAGAAAACCTCATTTCACTGCGATGGGTTTGATTACAATACCGATATAGTAGATTTTAAAGGTGTGGCTGCATCTATTGCGAGGCATCATTTCCCTGGCTTTTAAGGAGGCAGGAAGGAGATTTAAAACTAGGAGATCAGACAGAAGGCACAAAGGAATTGGATTAAATGTGGAATTATTTTAGGAGCCACCCATTTAAACACGTAAAGCAAACTTTCAAATATTGTTATAGACAAAATAGTTGACTTGTACATGCATGAATTGTCTCTAATTGGATTCAGTCTCTCACCCTGATTCAGGAAATCGAGCAAATGTTCAAATAGTTCAAGTCAGGCTGATTCCATGCAACAAAATGCTAAATCAATTATATGTTTTGCTTCAAAATAGTAGAAGTTGGTCCAAACCCATTTGAAGTAACAATTTAAGAGTCCAAGTATGCCTTTTTGCAATGTGAATTCACCAATGTATATTTTATCAGGGTTCTGACAGATGCCCTAATTAATTCATGAGCCTCGAGCCAAGTTGACATATTTTTGAGAGCCAGGTTGGGCTAGTGGTTGAAGCACCAGGCTAGAAAACTGGGTGCCGGGAGTTCAAGTCCTGCCTTAACCATGAAATCTGGCTAGGTAACTTTGGGCCAGCCTCTCTCTCTCTCTCTCCCTCCCTCCCTCACCTCACCTCACCTCACCTCACCTCACA
The DNA here is from genome assembly GCF_049901715.1 of Pseudonaja textilis. Classification (NCBI taxonomy): domain Eukaryota; kingdom Metazoa; phylum Chordata; class Lepidosauria; order Squamata; family Elapidae; genus Pseudonaja; species Pseudonaja textilis. The sequence goes on along the minus strand of NC_141994.1, from coordinate 560,433 downwards.
GGTTGTTGTTGCTGTGGGGAAAATAGGAAGAGGAAGGATATGTCTGCCACTTTGAGTTATTTGTAAAAATAATAAAAGTGGGATACCAATCAATCAATTCCCTTAACTTTACGAAGCCCTTTACTTCAGAGCAGCTCACACATAGAAAAGATATACCAACCCACCATCCCATAATGCATACTGTGCTTTTACAAAACAAAGACCAACAAATGTAAATGCCATGGCCCAACAACCAGCCTCTAAATCACAGCGCATCTTCTTCCTGTGCGAGATGGAACCAGAATTACAAAATAACAGCATTGGAGGTCTTCTAGTCCAACCTGGAGGTCTCCCTTTGGGCATTAATGCAGTATGATTGACTTCAGAGCCATGAAGGGTTAATCCTCTCCACCCACCTGTGGCTCTTTGGGAACCGCAGTGCCCGAAATCTCTAGAATCGGAGCTGGCTCACCTTGTTAGGCACCTTGGATGCTGCTCTGAGGACTCTTATTTCCAGGAAGATTCACAAAGAGCCCATTAATACAATGTTACTGTATTGTCTTTTTGTAAAACTTGTTGGCAAATTTTCAGGGAGGAGATTGAACGTGTCTCTGCTGCCGGTGAAAAAAAGAGAGGTTAAGTAACAGCGAGCTGAGCAAGAATAACAGCACTGTGCTCTTTGTCAGGTTAGGGAAATGTTATTTCTTAATATCGGATTCATAAAAATAAGGCCAAATGTAAAACATACCTTCAAAGAAACATGAAGATAGTCTTGAATGTTAAAGGGATCGTGTCATTTGTTTATCGTGAAATAAAGGGTTCGCTCTCTGACTGACTCGGTCCTCGTGGGCCTTTTATGAATCCTGCCTCCATCTCCCTCGAAGCAAAACCAAACAAGAGCTGAGAGCTTTGTCTTCTGCCAGAGTTGCAGAATAAAACTTGTAAAATTGGACAAATTGGCCAACAATCCTGGATACGGGCCGAGGTTGAGGTCAAACATGTGCATGTTAAATTTCCAGACTTTAAAAACCCAATAAATCTGCAACAGTCTTTCAGATATCAGCAAAGGACGTTCACATGGAGTATATCATCAGACCTGTGTCGTGCTCAAATATTCGTGTTACCATCAAGTTTACTTTAACCAAATGAAAGAAACATGTCCTTTTTTTGCAATGGGGTTTTTACTGGAGAGATTTCTTGTTTGTTTGATTCCTCTTGGAAGAATTTTTTTTAAAAAGGCATGGGCATCTGGAAAACAACCTAGCTTAGAAGTAACATTATTCCTCTTGATTGGTTAGGGAAGATGGTTATATGCATAGGTCCAGATGCCCTCTGTTTATAATACACAATTTGACTGCAGACTAGATGAACATATAAAAAGATATTGAGACTCTGGAAGGAGTGCAGAGAAGAGCAACAGGAATGATGGGGGTGGGATGGAGGCTAGAATATATGAAAAACAGCTGCAGGAACTGGGCCTGGCTAATCTAGTGAAAAGAAGGACCAGGGGAGACAGGATGGCAGTCTTCCAATATTTGAGGGGCTGCCATAAAGAAGAGGGAGGGTCAATCTATTCTCCAAAGCATGTGAAGGCCAGACAAGGAATAATGGATGGAAACTAATCAAGAAGAGAAGCAACCTAGAGCTCAGGAGAAACTGCGTAGTGGTGAGAGCAATCAACCAAAGGAATAGCTTGCCTTTAGAAATTGTGGGTGCTCCATCCAAGTTGTGGCTTTCTGAAGGCTTTCTTTCTTTCTTTCTTTTTCTTTTTGTCTGAAATGGTGTAGGGTCCCCTCTTCGAGGAAGGGATTGGAGTAGAAGACCTCCAACTCAATTATTCTAACATGTCCTCTAAAAGGCAAGGATCCAACTTAGACCTCTCTGAAGGATGACCTTACTCCAAATATTGGTCAGTAAGAGTGGCACCCTGTGGCATTTAATTCTGGGCAGAGTCTCTTGAAGGTCTGGCTCTGGGTGCTTGGTATCATAGGTGAAACACCAACAATGGACTCACGATCAGTGTAGCTGTCTGGCTGATGCCCCCAAAGTCAATCAAGTCAAAAGTGAGGTATTGCTAGCAAAAAACCCTCAGAGCTCTGTGACTGTGTTCCAGCATTCAGCATTCTTTGATCAAGGTCAGCTTCCGTCACATCACCTTCACACAACCACTTGGCTACAGGTCTTCCTTCACCCAGGGTTTTCAGAAATATGATCCAAGCTTGCTTTCTCAGAGAAGGCAGATTCATGGGGCCAAGCCCTGTTTTTTCTTTTTTTTAAAAAAAAAATGTGATAATCTCAGTATGGTAACTTTTAATCAACTTTGCAAAGCCCTATTTGTATATTATAATTTGTTTTTAAAGTTTTCCAGCTGCAAAGTAAGTGCCTGATATATTTATACACAGAGAGAGAGAGAGAGAGAGTACTTTCAGACGCACACAACACACACACACACACACACACACACATACACACAGGCAAGCATCCAGAATAAAATTTCCTGGTTGAGCCATAAAGTACTGAGAGAGATAGGTTTTTAATGAAAATTCTGACACAACTGTAAATATTACAGCATGAAAAGTTTTATTATATGTTATATGAAATGTCTATACATACATTGCATAATTTCTCTGTTTTAAAGACACATTTAATTTGAGCAAAAGTAATTTGTTAACAACAGTTGAGAGCTAAATATAAACAAGCCAAACCAACACCTTAATGCTGGAAAAAAGGAATGTTATAACTACTTAGAAGCATCTATATTTTATAGCTTCAAAGCCCTTCTCTACCCAATGTAATAAACTGTTCATTTAATTAAAAAAGCCTCAAGTTATTAGAGTCTATTGAAAAATTGGCACTAATTATATGACTTAATTTTACCTCTCTCAAATAAGTATTTTCAGGTGTTAAGAAATTAAAATACAGCCTCGGTGCTCTAAATAGGGACTAGCTTGGGTTATTTCTCAATTAAAAGTCATTTCTTATTTTGTCAGAATGCAAATCTGTAATAATTTTCATTTATTAAATTTCAAGTTAGTAATTAGGTAGACTTAATTTACTTCTGATTAAATGGAATTAAAAGGAGGAGCTAGGAATTCGCATCCATCTTTCCTCTCATACTCTGGAAAGTAGCCTCTTAATGTTTTCTTAGGACTTTTCCTTGAAGCTACAGGGAATTTTTTTCCCCTAAAGGCAGCATTATCTGCAAACCAGGGTTGCCAATCATCTTATTTTTCTCCTAATATCTGGAGGGCCCTGAGATTTTTGCAAATAAAATAGCACAGACTTAAATATTCCTGAGCCAGCTAGATGTTGTCATCGGGAACTTCAAAAACAACCACCACCACCCAACAACCTCTAATTAATACTTATTTTGAACAAGTTATATCTATATGCATGCTTCCTTTAGAAATGTCAAGTTCCTGTATTTCAAAACATGTTTAATTGGGGAAAAATGAGTCTAGAACATACTTTCCATCCCCCCTGATGGTTTCCATCTTCCCCAAAAGCCTTGACTGATTTTTGAAAGAAAGAAAGAAAGAAAGAAAGAAAGAAAGAAAGAAAGAAAGAAAGAAAGAAAGAAAGAAAGAAAGAAAGAAAGAAAGAAACCTGAGCAGAATCTGCTTACTACTCAGAGGAGAAAAAGCAGGAAGTTTCAGGGTGATAAATTAATCTGAGAAAGAAAAGGAGCGGCTGCGTCTCCATTCTGTGCCTGGGCATGTCCACAGAGTCACAGGGGTGAGCTGAGCTCAGTTTGAGGGATTCTGTACCATGGCCCATCTCTGTGGAGCTATGGAGACCTTCCAGAGACCAGGTGTGAGGAGGTGTTTGTGCATAGCCTGCAATTATTATTTGTTTCTCAGGTGAAGCCAGAAAATGCCTCCCAGTGCTGAGGTTCAGTTGATGTCAGTCTGTCTGCACGACACCCTCTTTGGTACCACCTGCCCAGGAGGAAATTGGAGGTCACCTTTTATCCCAAGGGCAGTTTGGTCAAATTTTGCTGGGAGCAGAAGCAAAGCTGAAATGCATGGGAATTCCTCCCTCCCTTCCGCCTTTCTTTTTCTGACACCTTCCTTTTTTCTTTCTTTCTTTCTTTCTTCTTTTGCAAAGTTCCCTTGCCAAGACGGAGATAGGAAATGTTTTTTCCTTAGAAATACTACAGCTGCCTTCTCTGAGTTGCAAAACATGGCTGACCACGAGGGAGAGAATGAAGTCCATCTGCTCCTTGGCTGCTGTCTATTGTCACCTGTTTTGTTTCCATTTCAGACAGGCCAGCTCTGAAAAATGCAATTTAATCCTTTGCAAAGGACTCTTGAAGCTCGACCCAAGGCTGCCTCCTGCCTGCCCCGTGTTGTGAAGTTGATGCAAGACGGGAAAAAAAAACAAAAAACCCTTTAATCTGGGTCTTAATCAAATGAAGGTGCTGAGGCCAGGTTGTTCTTCTTTCTATGGAGGTCATGCTCAACCGATTCCGGGGGAGATTTCCCAAAAGTTAGTTGGCGTTGTCTTGCCTTCCTCTATTTTCTTTGCCTGCAAAAGTTTTGTCACCAAAGTTTGGACTGAATCAGCCCCTGTTTAACACACATAAAATTTTAAAGTCAATGTTGATTGACAGGGTATGAATATTTGACAGGATGTGCCTCATACTTGGCTGTGAACCTATTTGGGAGACTTGGGGGAGTTCAGTCTTTCCAATGGATGGTTTGAAGAAACTGGATGGGAAACGCCTGTGTTTAAAGTTGCCTTCTCAAATATCCTTCAGGAGATATTTCAAGAGAGGAAAAACACACAAAATGTGATTGAAACAACATTTCAGGGAGAACTTGGCTGCTTCTTCTGAAGAAAATGCTTGTCCTTCTCAAGTCCAATGCTTGTTTTTCTCAAATGCACCTTTTGAATCAAATTTTTGAGTCAAATTTGGCCCTTGTGCATTACCATTGCACTTCCAGAATCATTGAATGGGTTAACTGAAGTTTCATCTTTAAGGCCTACCCTTCCAATCTCTCACCTTCTTATAGGACATTAGCTGGGCATTACGAACCTCATTGCTTCATCACAGCCTGAGCTGCTCACTGGGGCAATAAAATGGCGAGAAATGCCAGGCCTTCTGCTCCAATCCTCTTACAGAATGAGAAAGCTTGGAGTCTTAAACTCAAGAGGAAGAAAGACATGTCAGTTGCCCAGGACTGAAGGGAGGCATGGACTGTGATGAAATTTTATCATGTTGTATGTAAGGTTTATGCCAACTTATATCCAGCCAAGTATATGGGCTATAATGATTGAATGTTAGTTATTATTGAATGTCTAGGGTTGCACTGATTGAATGTCTCGAGTTGTACTGATAAAAATAATTATCAGGAAGAGTCTGGCAGGGCACTAGAAGGCTTTCCCTTGCTGGAAATGTTTAATGGGTGGCCATTTTGGAGGGATTAGTTTAATGGATTCCTATACTAAACATGAGTTGAGGCCAGATGGCCTATGAGCTCTTCCAAATCACACCTGCAATGTGGATTCCTAAAGTGAGCAGGGAATTGAACTGTAAGATTTTCATGCTTTCTACAAATTGCTTTTCAGAAAACAGACCTGGGAAATGAAGAACCAAAATATTTGGTGTTTCTCCAGACTGAGGAGTGGATCTCCTCTTCTGCTGCTCTTGATTTCATGATGCTTTGATGGTTTCATTTCATTTCACTTGGATTTTGAAGCTGCGTCTTTCCTCTTTGGTTTTCAGCCATTGTTACTCATTGTTGATCCACAGTGACGATGTTTGTTGCCCTAGAGTATCCACTGAAGCAATAGGTGGAGTAGAGTTATTTTCATAAATAAATGATTGTAATAAAATACATGTAAACTTCAGAAGTTATTATTGAATCACTTTATTCTTGTAAACCTCTTTGATATTCTTGGAAGTTGCTTCAAGCACTTGGTGCAAACAGAACAGCAACAAAGAAAAGACAACATAATATACAGGGATTAAAACCATTGTAAATTAAATATAGAAATTCTGTTCTGATCACTGGGAGGAAATATTATAAACATATGCTGAAAATCACAGCAACAAAAATCCAAAACAGATATTGAAAAATCTGAACATAAAACAATAACTAGAATGGCTTAGCTCAACATTCCACAATTCGTATGAAAATTTGGCTCCACCACAGAGTAAGTTTTGTTTGCTCAGTAAAAGGCCCTCCCAGGCATTATTTGTCAATCAACCATAATTTTACTGGTCTTAGTATTTTATAAACAAGAAGAAGCAGATAATGCAGCTTTTAAAGGAATTACTTTTTGTTACCCTTCCCATTATTGATTTGGGATATGCAGAATTTCAGTGGCAATATTTGTCTTTCGCTTTGTGTAGACGTATTTCACGTGAAAGGTTTTCTCTTGGGGGAAGATGGAGAATGAAGTGCTCAGAGGTGTAATGCAGGTCTAGCAGCTTGGGAATCTCAGAATTTGGACCAAATCCCATCCAGATTTTGATTAGACTCAAATGCTTTCTGTACACAGAGGCCAAATTCCTGGCAGATACGGACAATTCTATTAAGTCTCCGTCTGATTCTTGTCTGGATCTGAAGGTGTTGAAAATAGGCCTATGCAGTGTGACTCGTCTTAGTTGGAGAAAGAGATCTGCACCGTGAAGAGAACAGTTGCTTTCCTGAAGCAAAGAAGTCACAAGTCACCCCAATGAAGCCATTTCTTGAATTTCTTTTTTCATCTATTCTCTGTCGTCTAACCCCAACAGTAATAATAGAAAATGCAGGAAGGGCTGTTTAATGTCACATATGCACCCAAAAGAAAAAAAAAGTTCCAATAAAGTAAACTAAAAATAACTTGCCAAATGAATCATATTCTATCTAGTGTTCCTTTATATTAGGAATGAGCAGAGCCCACAGAGTCTCTCCAGGGCCAAATCGAAAACTTCAGAAGCAGCTGTAGTGCCATTACTCCAAAGTTAGTCCAATCAAAGTCATTGGCAGCATGGAAAAAGAAGGGGGGAGGGGGTGTCCCTAAGGAATAATATATGATTAGAGCTACTTTCCTTGTGAGTTCTGGTAGAAACATAACAGTTGAATTGCTGACGTTAATCCTTTCCTTATGTACTCATCAGAACACAATAGAAAAGGATGGAAGAGATGGCTGGAGTTTCTGAATTAAACCTTGTGAAGCAAAGCAGAAATCAGCTCAGCTATGGAACAAAATCCAGAAAGTACTGAAGACAAGATGGCGGCATCAGCAGAGAGGCAAAACGATATGGAGCCAGTGCTAAAATTGCATTGAAGAGCTCACGATCCCAACACTTCTTCCTCCTCCACTAACTGGGATTGGGCTGGGAGCTTCTCTGTAAGAACCTGTTTGATTTGATGCCACGCCCCCCTAATCAACGAACTTCAACAATCTCTTTCTCTTTCATAAAGTTATCAATTTACATGAACAAATAAATAGTTAGGAACAACCTGCAGTAGTTGAAATTGAACGTATCCAAAGGACAGCAACCAGAAGATACCAGAAGATACAGAACCTAGAAAGAAAAATCTTTGAAGAAGTATTACTGGGAACATTTAGTCTGAGAAGTGGAGCTCATGGGGAGGTCTTCAAATATCTTTGTGTACTTCTGAGGTTTGGGCAGACTTCTTTAGAATTGTTCCAACAGGACCTCAGGAAAAAGATGCTCAACAACAGAGCAGCCTGCCTCAGAAGGCAAGAGAAACTGGATGGTTTGGGGGGAGATATTGTAGTAAGAGATTCCTAAACTGAGCCACAAGGGGTGTACATGATGATCTCTGAGGTTACTTCCCTGCTTCCTCTTCCTCTCTGATTCTAAGAGACACTAGAGAAACAGATGGGGTGTTTGGTGACATCCAGAATCAAAAGCTTCTCTCTCATTAGAGAAATAAATATTATTTTGAAATACGCCCTTCGGTCTCGGGACTGGGAGCTTAGAGGAATCCAGTATATTCCAGTACAGGATAATATCCCTGTCAAGTTTCGTTAGCAGCATCTCCGAGAGAAGATCCCAGATAAAAAATTCCATGACTTTCTCTTTAGTAATGCAGATGCGCGAACAGATATTTTAATGTAGCTGCTAGCTCCTCGTCATTTTTTTTTAGTTAATAATCCTTTGTCAGTTGATGGCTCATCAATTTGAGCTCATTGCAATACATTAATTTATACCCATCAGAAAGTGAGGCAAACCAGCTGGAAGAACAGGATGAAGTCTGTCTTTGTGTGCTGAACAACAGCCTTTGGGGAGTTACAGAAGAAGAATGGAAGCCAGAATGGAGTTCAATTATTCTGGGATTCCAGCCCAAATCTCTCTGGAAAATCTGTTGGGCATCTCTCCCTCCCTCCCTCCCTCCCTCCCTCCCTCTCCTTTCCCATTACCTACAGCACAAGTGTTGCCCTAATTGTCAGTGTTTTGTTGCTCTTCACACAGTTTACACTAAAGCTAGTGGGATTAAGCGGAAGCATCCCGATGCTCTTAAAGTGGGGAATGGGTAGCCTTATTCACACTCCAACCAGCATTTGAGAGAATTCTGCTTCCAATCCTTCTTCAACCCAATAAGCAAAGTAAGCTCTTCTGCTACAGAACCCTGTGATTCATGGCATGGCAGTCAGAATTGATAGCAAAGAGAAAGGCAAAGTAAACCTAACAGTTCTCTTATTAAGGAAATAAATGATGCTGGACTTTAGGGTCAAGCATGCAATTTTAATAGAAGGTTTCCTGTGTGAGTTCAGAAGCACTTAAAGACATTTCTGTCCTAGTCTTTGACCTCTGCTTCTTTTCCTGCAACTAAAGCCTCAGTTAAAATCCTTCCTCCTCACAACTTAGGGGCATCATAAGAAGCCACCATTCAGGGGAAATTTCTCAGGGGCTCCCTTTCCGGGATCTCCAGGCAGGATCCTTAAAGTCTGGTGTTCCCATTGATTACGACAGGTGTAAAGGTGGAGAGTAGGAAGAGCTGATAATCCACGTAAGGGCGTTACATCGCGGGAGGGGAGGCCCTTGACCCAGAGCACGGCCGAGGAAGGTTTTTAGTGAGTTTTATTTAATCTAGAAAGCATTAATGCTCCATTGCTCTTAGATGGGAGGGAAGGATGGGGTTTTTGTGTGGAGAAGGAGGAGAGAGGCCATTGAGAAGGAAGGACTTGGCAGAGGACTGATGCCTGCAGGATGCTCTGATCTTTCCTTTCATGCTTGCTATAAATAAATGTGACTGCAGGCTGCAGCATCAACACCCTTCTCTGGGTTTTGTTCTTTGTGATTTGGAAAAATACCACAAAGGGGCTGCTTTTCTTACGAGGGGAATTGAGAGATGCTACTAGTAACCGAGATATGTTTCTTCCCAGGCGATACATGAGATATTTGCTGTGGCAGATAAGCACTGCAACAGATAATCCACTTGGGAGTGTTATTGTTAGATCTGGTTCTTAATCAGGAAAAAAAATGCAGTTGAGCTCCAAGCATTGAAGCCTTACGTCAGTCGCTGGGACCCTCCAGAGGCTTATTAGGCTTATGAAGATGCCTCTAGAACCCAACTTCTGTAATGGGGAGGCTTGGTTCAACTTTGCACAGCCAGTTGAAGCTGCATCCCAATAATAGGAGGATGAAGATCTAAAGTGGGCTCAGTTTTGAAAATTTTAAGGGCTGAAAGGAGACCTTAAACCTCTGCAGGTCTTAAAGACCCCCCTCTTCCTCTTACCCCCTCCCCACCCCCCGTCTTCCCTGAAATTCAACCTCCTTCACCTCCACGATGAAATCTTTTGGCATCACCTACTCTGGTCATAAACCTCTGTTTTTAGACCTCTTGGCAAAGAAGTGACAGCGAAATCCCCACCCCCCTTTTTTTTCTCATGCATGATTCACATTTGGATATTGTAAGATGAAATATTGATGCTGATTTCACTCTTAATAATAATTGAGTGGTATCAAAACAGGAGCCTCTATCTACTTCTCAGTCCCCGCACCTTAGCTGGAAACGGCCAGATCCAAATGATAACCTGGATGGGAGGCTCTCACTTGTGTTACCGAGGTCTCTATGAGCTCCAGCCTTCAGAACTGGAGCTTAAAGGGGCCAAAACCATGGATGTTGTGGACATCAGTATGCGATCCTGCAATTCCCTTCTAGTTGCTTTGATCAGTGCAGAAAACAGCCTTAAAGAAACAGTTTTCATCCACTTTCATTTGTCCTCATTTTGTTCATCTAGTTTGAATGTCCCCCCGCTTCGCCCCTGCTTTATTTTTATTGGAAGGGGCTGGTTTTCTATACCTGCTAGGTCGTGATCCGAGCACCTTTGCTTAATTAATATGATGGAATTAAAACTATGGAAGGAGGAAGGGAGACATAGACGTATTTCTATCTGATAAGCAGTTTCCTTCTTCATTGTGACTTTAACTATTTAACTGTTGGTTGTTGCATTCTCCATTGAATCACCTAGTCATGGGAAATACTATCAGATCCAACCCCTACAGGCAGAATCGGTTAAAGCAACACAGCCTCCCAGGAAATGCATTCTTTCCTGAAGCAAATTATTCCTCTCTTTGACAACTGATATGAGCTAGAAGTTCCTCCTAAGAAGAAGTTCCTCCTAAAATATAATCTGGATGTGCTTTCCTATAGCTCCAACCTGTGATTTCTGGTCCCGCCCCCCAGGTGACAGGTATGACAATCCTTCAGATACCAGACAAGCTCTGATATTACAAAAGGCAACTGGATTTTCTTGCTTTTTTTCTTTGAAAATGTTTTGCTTCTCATCCAAGAAGCTTCTTCAGTTCAATTCTTCAGTTTCTTCACTTGTTGGATGAGAAAACCCAAGAAACTCCAGTTGTCTTTTGAAAAACAGCACTTTTGGGACAAGCAGGACCTGAATGGAAGAGAATCTCTGTAGGCACTTTATTGTGCTTCTTCTCAGTCTTCTCCTCCATAGGCTAAATATACCCCCTTCTTTTAATGATTCCATATTGGACTTGGACCCCTTCACCTTCTTGAGAGGCTTCCTAGGAACTCACACCAGTTTGTCAGTGTCTTTTTCACATTGTGGCACCTAGTTCCAGCTGGACAGAGTAATTCAACTGGAGCCTGACCAAGGCAGAGAGAGACAATTACTTCCTTTAATCTTGACTATGTGCCCCTCTTAATATACCTGCTTAGCACTGACCAATGGCTTGCAATTAAAGAAAGGGAGTTTCATCACATATAAAGCAGAACATTATTAATCCTCTTGACAATGAAACCAACTGCCTAGAATGAATTCCTGGATCAGGTGCTCCTTCAGTTCTCTTCTGAGCCGCTGTCTGTCTGAGTGAGAATTGGAAAGGAATGGATGTTTGGATGCTCGTCTAAATATCACTGAATTCTTGAAAAGCTGATTTTTGCTTAAGCAAATTAGTCCTACAGTTGGAAAGAGAAAGGAACAGATTGGATTTGTTTAATGATTTAAGTTTGTAAGTTCTGATATATTTCCAATTAGCTGTTTCATTCAGAAATTAGATCATGTTGTAAAATAAATATGATTTGATTCACTTCTATTTTCCAAATCAGCATCCAAAAGAGTTTCCCATGTAAATCTCTTCTGAATGGTCAGATCCAATCAAGGGCATCTGATTAGCTCTGGAAAGTTGATATAATGTACAGATTTAGTCAAACCAACCTTGAATCAAAATTCCAACCTGAAACTTTGCCTAGCAGTAGCATTCAAGCATTCTCTTCAAAAGGATTTGGTAAAGATACTGCAAGGACCATAATAAGATTTACTCTGATAACAACCAAATAATAACTATAATAATAAAATATAAAGATCTGAAAAATAAAACTGAAACTGAAATATGATTATGTCATAAAGATTATTAAGGTGGCACCAGTGGTCATTGGCATTCTGGGTGCCATCTTGGATGGTACTGCTGAGATGGCTATTTGGTAATCATTAATTGGTGCCAGCAAGCCACAAACTTGATTGGCAACTCAATTCCACTCAGAAGAGGTCAACATTCACCAGACTGATACCTTCTAAAGCCTGACTCTCTCCTCATGAAGCTGCTGCTGGCATTGTCACAGACAAGACATAGACAACCCCTGTCCCACTTCAATTCTACTGTTTACTAGAGAGGATTGTTCCTCTCTTTAGGTTCGATGTTATTATTTTAAACAACGTTTTTAATTGCACAGCTAGAGGCTTTTTGAAGATTCTCGTCGGTGCTTCATTTACCCATGAGTGCATGCTGTGATTAAGGGGAACATGCAGCAGGAATCCTTAATGGTCATTCGTTGTCATGTAAAATGTTTGGGGTTTTACTCATTGTATAGGACACAGAAGGAGGAAGTAACGCAACCTGCATTTTATTATTTTGTATCGGACACACCGGAGTTTCCCAAACTCCAAGCCCAACTGAAAGCAGCTGTTGGCAGGATGGGAAACATCCTTACATTATACCTTAAGCTACAAAAATGCAATTTAATGGCAAAGTTTTATTTCATTCAGATGGCCCTGGCCTTTATTTCAGGCTAGTAAAGCTGGTGGGAATTATATCTGGGAGAAATCACGTCAAGGTGAAAGGTCGAAGACTGGAGACATTCCTTCCAGATTACACAAGGTTGTAGCTAAGGGCTAGAACCACACTAACAGAGGAGCCAAGTTCTCCGGAGTCAGAGGAGCATTATTACACCATCCAGACTCTTACGTGAGGAACCATTCGGATTCTCCCAAAGCCGGTGAGAAACCGGTTAAGGAGCGGTGAAAATAGTGAGCTGCCTGCACTGAATGCAAGCTTCAGCGAGAGACTTTCGGATACGGAACCCTAGGGCTGGAAGGGACCTTGGAGGTCTTCTAGTCCACTCCTTGCTCAAGGCAGGAGTCCCTCTACCATCCGAGGCAAATGGCTGCCAGCTTTTTCTTGAAAACCTCCAGGGGTCAAAGCACCCACAGACTGTTTTATTGCTAGCTGTTCCTGCTGAATTCGGAAAATCATACCACACATCAATTAAATGAAGAGCTTGTTGTAATCATGACACACATCAGAAAAGAACCTCATCCACAAGGGAAAAGATGATCCTCCAGAAACTTAGGATCTCCAACTGTGAAGTCTAGACAATAGGATTCAGAAAGCCGGAATTAAAAGAAAGAAATATGGTTAGGTGTCATCAATTTATTGCTTCCAATTAGTTCCAAATCATTAATTAACTTCACATACATATTTGGGTTTATATGAATTTGGGCGTGGCCAGTCTAGAGAAAAGAAGGACTGACAGGATCACAAGTATTCCAGTATTTGAGGGGCTGCCATAAAGAGTGGGGGGAGGTCCACCTATCCTCCAAAGCACCAGAAAGCAGAAGAAGAAACAACAGGTGGAAACTCATCCAGGAGAGAAGCAGCCTGGAATTAAGGAGAAACTTCCCAAAAGGGAGGACAATTCACCAGTGGAACAGCTTGCCACCAGAAGTTGTGGGTGCCCCATCATGGAAGGTTTTTAAGAAGAGACTGGACATCCACCTATCTGAAATGCTATAGGGTCTCCTGTTTGAGCATGGGGCTGGACTAGAAGACCTCCAAGGTCCCTTCCAGCTCTATTCTGATATATATTAATTGACAGGGGAGAGAAGGTGGGACTTTGGAGAAGGTTTCTCCCTAGGCCAAGCAGGATTCTCCCACTGCCGTGTTCTGAGATGCCACCGGAAGGCTGGGCCCTACAGGAAGCACAGGAACAATATGACCACAAGATGGCACCTCCCTTGCACTCCTCCCTCCCTCAAGCACTTGAGAAGAATTCTGTGATTAATGTCCAAGTCCCACTAGGTTCACCAGAGCAGGAACAAAGCTCCACGGGAAGGCTGAAGCTGCATTTATTCAGACTGGTTATAACAACAGAATATTGCAAGTCTGATTTTGCTGTACCACACCTCCTCCTCTTTCTTAAACTCCAGCAAATTGAAGAGACACCTGCTTCAGTCCTCTCTGAATGATCTCTCTCTGTTCTGGACGTTTAACTGTATACAAGCAGGCTTTGTATGTTGCCTTCTATGTATCAGTGACATAGCTCACATTTTGGGTGTGCTGAATCGTTTTGCTACTCAGCATGGCTTTGTTTCATGAAGTGACCTTTCAGCAGGTGATTGGTATCCAAACAGAGCAAGTATCTCAAGCACATGCAAGTCCAGCTTGTATGACCTTGAATCCAGAGTTGTGTTTCCAACAAGGTTTGTGGTGTTTCTGGGAGCCCATTTAAATTTATGTAGGTAGAGCCGATTTTTATTTTAAAAAATTAAATTTCAACCCTAGATCTAAAAGAGGAGGGCTACTTGTGGTATAATAATTGAAAAAGTAACGTCTAGATTTAGGTTAATAAGGCTTAAAACAAAAAGAGTTGTTCAATGTTCCAGACTTAATTCCAGAAGGTTCTTCAGAAAGTTTGAAAGCAGGGGGTTACTTCTCTCAGACCTTCTAAAGGACCTATGTTTTTCCAAGCTCCAGAGATCCCGAGGAATGATGCAGCTGCTTTAAATAGCTCCTGTAACAGATGTTACATTCACAGCCCCAAATCACTTTTTGGAACTGAATCCAAAGCTCCAAACAATCCTAATTTCTAGGACTTGCTAATTGGGTCCTGAGCTTTGGGTTGGGGAAAGATCCCTTTGTAGGACCTGAATAGGGGAAAGCTGGAAATTTGGGTCTCAGAATGGAAGTTCTTAACATGGAAAGCATTAAAATCCAGCTATGTCAGGCTTCCTCCATTAGTTAAGGTTCATCAGATTGTCATAGCTGCTGTGGATTCCCTCTTTATTCCTGGGGTAGGGTCACAACCAATCAGTCAACTTAGTGAAGCAAGACAGAATCACTACTTCCATAGCCTTTCAGAGATGCTTTATGGAGTCATTGTGGTAAGTTGACTCAATGCTACCTTTCAGCAGGAGATGAAATGAACACAGTGAGCTGTGAAAAGCCCTTTTATATCTAGCCAATGAGTAGAACTAATGAGCCGCAAAGGGCCCACAAAACACCAGCTTCTATTCAGCTGCCTATCAATAGAAGGTTGACGCTCCCCATTAAACAGGTTAAATCCGCAAAGAGAAAGTGAGACGCTCTCCACCTCTGATTCCAGAAGGCATTTAGGCAAAGCCAATCCCTCTCAAAATCATCTGCAGAGAACCTGGGAGGATTCGTCATCTTCCCAAGGACAATGTCTGGTCAACGCTGAGAATGAAATTATACTGGATTGCCGTCGTATAGCAGCCTGTGTGACCCAGTGCAGCAGAGTTCTTAACATCGGATGGATCATTATCATCATTATCCTCCCAGCTTGGCAAACAGATGACTGCAGAAAACATCTTGCAAAGTTCACTCATAAGTCTACAAAAAGTGAAAAGCAAACAAAAATAGCATTAAGACACAATCACACTAGCACACATGATGATCCTCAAATATCTTTAGGTGGCCCAGAGAAGCTCTTGAAATAGATGGGCACAGACTTTCAAGAGACATTCAAATAATGGTCAAAGGTAAAGACGTTTTGGAATGAGCGAGAGGAATGGCTTGGGGAGTCCGGCAGAGTCCTAGTACTTGGTTAGAAATATATTATTCTGTTAGCTTCCGGCAACTGTTATGTGAAGTATTTATTCACTTTCTTATTTATTAAATGTACTGTTTTGCCAAATATCAAGGCTCACAGCAGACGGATATAAGCAAGAATTGAAATACTGGAACTACTAGGAATACTAATAACAATTGTCCCAAGGGTGCTTTTCCAAGAGGCAGCTGGTCTTTCTTTTTTCTTGAAGACTTCTCATCCAAGAAGCTTCTTCAAGTCTTCTTCAGCTGAAGAAGCTTCTTGGACGAGGTCCAAAGGTGGTTTTTTTTTCAAGAGGCAGCTGGACGTTCTGGTTTTTCTTTGAACATGTTTCTCTTCTCATCCAAGAAGCTTCTTCAGCTCTTAGATGAAAAGCAAAATGTCTTCAATGAAAAACCCAGAAAGTCCAGCTGCCTCTTGAAAAAGCACCTTGGGGACAACCAGGACCTGGATGACTGAAAACCTCCAGAGAGATTCTTGGGTAAGATGAGAAACATCCTCAAAGCAAAACAAGAAAGGTCCAGTTGCCTCTTGAAAAAGCACCTTGGGGACAAAGTAGCAATGAATTGTCCGGGTTAAGCCTTTGGCAACACAAAGGGCCCCATAAAATCATCCCTGGGGGTCCCATTTGTAATGGCAGAGAGGTCAATCCCACAGAATGATGTCACCTGTCCTTGACCTCCCCATTATTGAGCTGTTTGGGTGACATAACATCCAGGAAGTTCAGGCATCCCATTGGTAACTCTGCTTCCGCCTCCTGCCACTTTCTGTGCTTCAGGTCCTACAAGGAAGGTTCTGCTTGAGGGTTCTGGGAGAGCTGCGAGGGAAGATCTCTTGGACATGTTCATTTTGCACACGTCAAGGGGGGGGGCGGTGCAATTTCCAGCTGAGGCAGGGGAAGCAGGGGGCTCCTGGGGAACCTTCATAGATCTGGCCTAGCAAAGCGGATGAAATGGATGTTCGTTGAATGGGCTCGTTTCTTGAGCATCCTTCTCTTTCTCTTGTGTGTTCAAAGTTCCACATGTGTTTTCTATGTAAGATTATTCTTCCCAAAAATATTTCATAAACACATAGAAAATACTTATCAAACCAGAAAGATTGGTTGCCATTTATCCAGCCCCAAAATTTGACTTATTCCAGATGATACTTTCCCTTAATTTTCAATATGTAGATGAATACGAAAGACTAACTGCAAGCAGATACTGGCCCTTTTTTTTTTCCCAGGAACACATTATATTCAAACCAGTCTTTAGATCCATAAATCAGGTCACTTAAACAATGAGGTTGTGTACTGTTGAAAACCAAGACAGCATATACAAGAACGGTAGGAAAAACTGCATTTGATTTGCTTTCTGGGTGAGCCATAAAGGAAAGTTCTTAGAAATGTAATCTAAAGATTTATTTTAACAAATTGGATTATGATTTACATCAAAATAGCAATGACATCCTTCTACCAGCCTTGGTACCTCATTGATGCAAATGTACACATTGAGAAAGTGAGATAACCTCTAAAACTGACCTGAACTCTCAGCAACTTAGAAGAACAGGTCGCTTGGTAGGACTTTCAGGAAAAATCTTCTTTCTTGTAACTTTGATTCCTTTATGCGAGGAAGAATGTTCCTTCTGGGAGGACTTTCTTTGATGCTGTTGACCATCCGGAATGGATATGAACATTGTTATGTAGATCTGTCTCTTTGCGCACTTTCTTCTATTTACATGGCTCTTAGGGACAACCTTCTAGGGCTTAATCCCTTATGTTTCCCATTAGAACAAGTGCTTGAAGGTGTCCTTGCTAATAACCCCAAAGAGGATTTGTTCTTAAAGAACAGGATACAATGAACCTTCAGTATAAATCCCACCTTAGCTGAAGGTATGGCTATAATGTCAATTCACTTAGCAGGTCAACCCTTTGGGCTTTATGAATTACAGAAGATTAATATAGTTGAAGTTCTTTCTAAATAAATAAATATATTGTATAGATAGATGAGAGAGAGAGACAGACAGACAGAGAGACAGACAGACAGAGACAAACAGATAGATATAGATAGACAAACAGATAGATAGACAGACAGACAGATAGACAGACAGACAGACAGACAGACAGACAGACAGACAGACAGAGGGAGACAGAGACGGAGAGATTTGAGGGGCTCCCAAAAAGAAGAGGGGGTCAACCTACTCTCCACAGCACCTGAAGGCGGGATAAGAAGCAATGGAACTAATCAAGGAGACATCCAGCCTAGAACTAAGGAGAAATTTCTTGACAGTGAGAACAATCTATCAGTGGAACAGCTTCCCTCCAGAAGTTGTGCGAGCTCCATCACTGGAGGCTTTCAAGAAGAGACTGGACAGCCATTTTTTGAAATGGTATAAGGTCTCCTGCTTGGGATTGGACTAGAAGACCTCCAAGGTACCTTCCAACTCTGTTATTCTTTATTATCTGTTATTATTATCTGTCTGTCTGTCACACAAAACACCTGAGGAGGTTTCAGCTAAAGGGCAAATCTAGAAATGATAAACTCATAATTTACTTTATTACTGCAAATGAAATAATTGACTCTCAGGGAAACATCTGGAGGTCTTCCAGGTGAAAAAGTATCTAAAAACTGAAATGGCATGAAGGATTCTTGGCTTTGCATGCCCTTTCTTTTTCACTGAAATGCCATTGTTTTGTATACACGGGAGATCCTTAAACCAATGTACAAGTCCAGGCATACAGGGGAAGTGGATTAGCTCTTGTTCAGCAGTTCCAGGATCAACATTTTTTCCACGTGAATGCTTCTGATAAAGTCTGCGCCTGCAAACATCACTCAGTAAGACAGATTCCTACTCAGGCGGGTAGCCGGAGCTGTCATCATTGAAGCATTATTGGCTGGAGTGGAATTTGTCAGGAGTGGTGACATGATTCAGGGCTCCTCCAGAGGGAATCCTTCCATCGAGCCATGGAGAGGACTGGCAGCCTCTTCAGACCCTGAGCCCAATTGGTTATCTTGTCCAATAGCTTGTCCAATAATAGAATGATAAAGTTGGAAGGGACCTTGGAGGCCTTCTAGTCCAACCTTCTGCTCAGACAGGAGAACTTATACTAATACAGACAAATGGTTGTCCATTCTCTTCTTAAAAACCTCCACTCTACAACTTCTGGAGTTGTTCCACTGATCAAATGTTCTAACTCTCAGGAAATTTCTCCTTAGTTCTAGGCTGGTTCTCTCCTTAGTTAGTTTCCATCTGTTGTTTCTTGTGTTGCTTTCAGGTACTTTGGAAAATAGGTTGACCTCCTCTTCTTGGAGGCAACTCTTCAGATATTGGGAGACTGCTATCAAGCCACCCCTAGTCCTTCTTTTAATAAAGTAGACACACCCAACTCCAGCAACCGTTCTTTATGTATTTTAGCCTCCAGTCCCCTAATTATCTTTGTTGCTCTTCTCTGCACTTTTTCTAGAGTACGGCAAAATTATCCTCATCATTATTTTGAATGCTGCTTGGCTAGGTTTGTTTCAAGAGCACATTTCCTTAAATCACACATTTTTATTATTATTACAAGCTGCCCAGAGTCCATTTTGGAGTTAGGAGACCTGAAAATTCAATTCTTCATCATTATAATCATCCAAACACTTATGTGATGTCATCAAACCTGGAGCATTTTGCAAGTTCCTTGCAGGCGATTTTGCAAATGTCATCATATTCCAAGCATTTGGGCAACTTAAAAATACCCATTTTATTTTGGCTTTCATTTAATTTGGTTAAATTTTGGTACCCAAAGGTGCTATTTTGGTAACCCCTGGGCAGTAGTTTAGGGAAAATGAAGGATTAACACATGCTGATGTAGCTCTTTAATTAGGCTATTTATTTATTTATTTAGAGGGTATGCTATTGATTTTTTTTTTGTCCCTTTCTTCCTGGATAACAAGGCCAGAAAAAGCAGGAAGGGGTGTTCTGTGGCATTCCTTGTAAAGTCATATCTCATAGCCTGGTTTTCTTTTCAGGCAGTATTTCAACATTCCCTCTAATGCCAGTTCTTGGGAAAGACCAGCGTGGGAGGAACAGTTGAACTACTGAAGGGTGGAAGGTTCAAAGCCTTATTCGACTTACATGGCTTGGTTTTATCAATATAAAATTAGGGAACAGTCTTCCTGAAACCTTTGTGTAGGATGGGATAGTGGCGTAAGGACTGGGAAGCTAACACAATGAACTTACAGAAGTCAACATCTCCTTTCTCGGTGAGTTCTCTTAATGCATGCTGGTGGTTCATTCAGGTGTTCTCCATACCTACAGGAGGAGCCACTTGCTTCTCCGGGTCAAGCTGTTCCTCAGGGTGGGCTGGTGATTGAAACCTGACTTCTGATCACTGCTGGTTTGAAGTCCTATGAAGAATTCCAAATGGCCATGAACGTCCCAGCTGAGTCTATGTCATACAAGCATGATATAGTAGCCTGACAGGCTCCAATACTAACATCAACAAAGGAAAAAGAGCCAGGATGGTTGGCAAAGATTTGCTTCTCCAGCACCGACCCTCGTCTGCTTGCTGTGGTGGGGTGCCAATGGAATTGCCAATGGAGGGAAGAGAAATGGCACCCCAATTGCTGTCTGATGAATTTTAGCATTCATCATGTGGAAGGAGGAAGAGGGAGATGGATTTGCCCCTGTTACCTAAATAACAGTGGCCATAAGACGGAGAAAAACAAGACTTTACTGTACGCAGCAGCAGTTTTTCTAATAGCAGCATGCATATGCATGAGAGGAGGGTTTTTTTTTTTTAATAACTACCTTAAATCATTAATCTCTGGAATTAATAAATCACAAGTGAGGCCTATTTTTAGTGTTTAGCTTAATTTTGAAAGGGGAAAAAGCTAACCGACAATTCTTCTGTCAGTTAACACTTTAGCAGGATTTAGTTCAGTCGAAACAAGAGTGCATTTATCCACTTTAGAGATGATTTGGCTTCATTAAACTTGTAGAGCTGAGGGCCGTTATTATGTCATGGCTTTGAATCTTTTATGTTAAGTGCTTTAGGCAATTCTGCAGGAGAAAATTTCATTTTCCGGTGAGTTGGATACACTGAAGAAGAGCTAGGATGACAGAGAGACAACCGTAACAATGAAGGAAGGGGTTAAAAGAAAGTCAAAATGGCGCCTCACCATCTTCTGAAGTGAATCACAATTCATGTCAAACAAGAGGCTGGATTTTGATTACAGACACCATTTTGACTTTTTTGCCCACCTCCCAAGACCCAAGCCATGAAGAAAAACATGTGAACAGTTCTGAGTTTCCCTAAAACACAGAGGGCAAGAGGCAGCCTGGACAAAAAACTGCAATATTTTAAATTGGGAAAATATGGACGCCATAGGGCACTCAGAGTGAAGCTCTGGAAGATTTATAAAGTTGCCTCTTTGGTCTCTAAATCTCAAAAACAAATCTGCAAATAATTTATAACAGGTGGCTAATGACCTTGGCTCTGAACGTTTGCATTTCAATACTCTTCCAAGTTCCCTAATCAAAATAATTTACATCCTTTTAATAACAATAGTTACGACCTTTCCAAATGTTCCTCAATTACAATTTTCAGAAGAAAGAATCTACTTCGTGGAATCTTTACCTACCTGCTTTACACGTCCTTTCCGCATGCACTGTAACTCCCGGCGGCTGTTCTGCTCCCCAACAGGCATAAAAGATTGGCCTTATTTTGACATAAAAGTTTTTTTTTTCATTCTGGCAAATCGGGAGCCATACGCCATAATATAATAGCATTATACTTTTCTGGAATAAATTGCATTTGAATGTGTTAAGAAAGGACATAAATTCAGTTCCAAGGAAGAACGAACTGTATTGTTTTCTTCTCTATTTAGTTACTCATAGGATCAAGGAAGGATGAGCAGAACCTGGTCGAAACAGTCAAGATGTCATCCCTGAATGTCCATTTTTGATGTGGACCTTCAGTCGTTCAGTCATGGTGGCCATCTTACCTTTTTTAGACCATATTCTGCAGATAACCCCGAATGGCCCAATGCCAAACCAGGATGAGCTCATGGACCCAACTCATTCTCTTTATGAGCATATGGCCTGTTCAGAGGATTAATTCCACAGCCTGGAGCAGAAGTGTGCAAATGCACTTCCAAAAAATATTCTTCTCTGGCACACACCCAACAACAGCTATGGGAGCAGAATGATCTTTAGGAGACAGCTTAATTCTTCTTTTCTCCAGTCTGTTGCAGTGAATGTATAATAACCTGCAGTGAATGTATAATACACTTAAATCTGCAGAATATAACTAATAATTATGGCCCATTTTTTCATAATTCGATCGGGAGGAGTTGCATTATCTATTTATTGACTGTAGTAAAAAAGAGATGCTGTCATGCACATGTTTTTTTAAAATTATTATTTGTAAGTAAAAAGCTGGCTGGTGAAAGTTTTGTGACAAGAGCACAGTCTGTACCGACTCAGACTGGATTCGTTCCAGTGGAACTCCTGGGCCTTAACCCATTCAATTTCCCCACCATTTAGCGAACTTGTATGACTGGATTCCTTACTTTAAGAGCCTGCATCTAAATCTTCTTTCAGAGGTAGCAGTTACCCTCTAGTAACCTCTTAACAAACTCATCATTTTCTCTGTCTTTGTCCTCATTGGAGCTTCAGAATTGGATATGTAGCTCGTTAATTTGCAGTTGTCAAATCTGCTGTCATATCCAACCATTGCTTAAAATGAAACCTTTTGAAGAAACATTGCTCTTAAATTTTCACATATCCCACATTTTCACGTTTATATATGTATATGTATATGTATATGTATATGTATATGTATGTGTATGTGTATGTGTGTATATATATATATATATATATATATATATATATATATATTATATATATATGTATATGTATATGTATATGTATATGTATATATGTGTGTGTGTGTGTGTGTGTTTTCTTAAGTTTTCGCGGGTATTTATATGTATGGTATTCAGCTTGTCTTGATTGGCTGGCAACATTGTGTTCCTGTATTGGAGGCTTTTAGTGCAGCTTGGCTCCGAGTAAATGGACAGCTATCATTTATTAGGAAGCTAGGTTTCATCTGGGTGCCTGGTTGGAGTGTGTTTGAGCTGGAGGTATCAGGGGGAGTCTGTCTGTGCCCAGGTGTTTGCCTGGCTTGTGGTGTGGAGATTTTGTTTGTTTGTGAGTGCAGGCTTCCAGATAATTGACAGTCTGGTGGAGTCATCTCTTCTATTCATGATTTCAGGTCTTTTTTCAATCTCTATGGCTTCTCTGATAATTCTGTAGCTGGAGTTTTCTATAGTGGCTAGGGTTTTTCCTCCAATACAGAAAACACAATGTTGCCAGCCAATCAAGACAAAAAAAGCCACAAAACAGACAGAAGATATTAGAAACACCAATCAAGCAGAACACAGCAAACTCCAAGACCAATAAACACAGACCAAGACTCCCAACCAATCAGGATGAAGAAAAAACCATTCTGGCACAGCAGTAGGCGAGCCCCAAATTTAAAACAGAAATGGCTGTGAAAGTCTGACTCACAGACGAACACAATACAGAAGCCTGATGATGGCAGATGAGATTCTGCCGAAACGTTGCTACAATTTTAAAAGCACAACTATAATGACGTGGGAAAATACCCGAATAAAACTGATATATATATATTGAAAAGAAGCTTAAAGAAGTCTGCTGTAAAATATATATAAATATATACATATACATATACATATACATATACATATACATATACATATACATATACATATACATATACATATACATATATGTTGTGATTGGAAGGTCCAATCCTGTTAGGAACTTTGAATCTGATGACTGTTAGATCGTGGATTGACGTCAGAACCAGGGAACGTTACTCCCTTTAGTTTGATTTGATTGTGAAATGACTGTTGAATTTCAAAAGGGAATCTTAACAGTTTTGCTTGCAGTTTTGAATGAGAATGTTACAAGGGAGGACATTTGATTTGCAGGACCGGCCTGAACCTTCAACCTCCTCGGCTTCTCAATCAGGTTATCAGCCGGGAAGTCTTCAGGTGAAAGTAATAATTTAGATAATCGCTGGGTGGATGTCAGAAGCAGGCGTCTCCTGACAAGAAGAAACCAACGGGAGCACAGGAGGAGGGCAGATCAGTAATTAGACTAATTAGCTGCTGCTCTATAAAAGGAAGAGGGATGACTCTGCACTCTTGTCGGGAACAAATTGTTTGCAAAGAGAACCGAAGACTTTGGCTTGGAGGATTTAAACCTGAAATATCTTGTTGGGACTTGGATTTATTGGGACTGTTAACTTGGACTATCTTGTGGAGGCTGGCTGCGGCTGTTATCAGTGAAGATTCCTGGTTGCTGCCTTTATTTGCGAGGACTGCTGCTTTCAGCCTTATCTGTTTATTTTTGGAAGGTGGGACATAACACATATATATACATACATACATATACATATACATATACATATACATATACATATACATATACATATACATATACATATACATACATACATACATACATACATACATACATACATATATATATATATATATATATATATATATATATATATATATATTTGTTTTCTGAGGTTCTCGCGGGTATTTGTATGTGGATCTTTGTTGTTGGGTTTTCTCCGCGTAAGATTCGAAGTATCTAGGCAACGTTTCGATGAAGTCTCATTCATCATCTTCAGGCTTCTGTCTTTGGCTCTTGCTTCTCAGAGTGATGTGAGATTGCAGCTGCTTCTTCCTTTTAACTGCTAGTGGGGTGGGACTTGATTGGGTGGGGGCTTGGCTGTGTTCTGATTGGGTGGGGTGTGTTCTCATTGGTAGGGGTTTGGCTGTGTTCTGATTGGTTGGGGGTTGGCCGTGTTCTGATTGGTTGGAGCGTGTTCTGTTCAGGTGGGGCTTGGTTATGCTCAGGTTAGTCTTAGTTGCTGGGGATTTGAGTTGGTGAGCTGTGATCTTGCTGTTTGGCTTGAGTTCGTAGTCGTGCTGCATCTTCATAGTGGGTGTCGGTTTGCTTCATGTAAGGCTCGGAGGGGTTTGAAGTGGGTAGTGATGCAGCTGCTGAGACACAACCATGGACCAGAAGCTGCACTGCAGCTGCATCACTACCCACTTCAAACCCCTCCGAGCCTTACATGAAGCAAACCGACACCCACTATGAAGATGCAGCACGACCACGAACTCGAAGCCAAACAGCAAGATCACAGCTCACCAACTCAAATCCCCAGCAACTAAGACTAACCTGAGCACAACCAAGCCCCACCTGAACAGAACACGCCTCCAACCAATCAGAACACGGCCAACCCCAACCAATCAGAACACAGCCAAACCCCTACCAATGAGAACACACCCCCACCCAATCAGAACACAGCCAAGCCCCCACCCAATCAAGTCCCACCCCACTAGCAGTTAAAAGGAAGAAGCAGCTGCAATCTCACATCACTCTGAGAAGCAAGAGCCGAAGACAGAAGCCTGAAGATGATGAATGAGACTTCATCGAAACGTTGCCTAGATACTTGAATCTTACGCGGGAGAAAACCCGAACAACCAAAGATCCATATATATATATATATATATATATATATATATATATATATATATATATATATATATATATTACAGCAAACTTCTTTAAGCTTCTTTTCAAGATGGGATTTCACAGAAAGGAAGGAAGTTATCTAAAGGTTGCAAATACACAGGGAGTAGAATAGGGAACATTCTGTAAGCTTAAGGAGTCTTGGTGAATGCTTTTCTTTTCCCTTAGGTACTCTGTGCTTGCCCGACTGACTCTTAACTAAGAAGTTAAGAAGGGCTAGATCTAAGTAGGAACAGAACAGAACAGAAGAATAGAATCTTGAACCAGAACCAGAATCAACCAGAACCAGAGCCAGAAGTTGAAAGCTCCAACACTGGAAGTTTTAAGAAAGAGATTGGATGACCCTTTGTTTGAAATTCTATAGGGTCTCCTGCCTGAGCAGTGGGTTGGACTAGAAGACCTCCAAGGTTCCTTCCAGCTCTGTTATTCTGTTCCATTCTGTTCTGTCTGTCCTGTTTCATTTAGAACAAGAAGACTAGATTAGAGATTTTAGGCTTGGGCATTGGAACTGGAATTGGATGGAACTAGAACTAGAATGGAACCAAAGTTAGAGCTAGAACTAGAAGACTAGTCATTAGCCTTCAATGTTTCAAGAATCATTTGGAATCTTAAAAGCTACGTTTGGGGTTTTCTGGTGGACAGGTAGAGAAGATAAGTGGTGTTGGAGTGTGTTGGAACTGGAATTCCTCCTCCTCCACTTCTTTTGCCTTCTACCTTTCCCAGCCTGAGAGCCTTTTCCAGAGAGCTCTTTACATCAGGTATCTAATTGGGATAATTTGAACCCGGACCTTTGACCATGGGTGAAAGGCACAAATGCTGCAATGCAGATATTGCAAAATATCAAGTCTTAGCATCAAATCCTAGTTACTCATTTTGATGGTGGAGCTCAGGAGGTTTAGAGGAACATTTAGAAAAACAAAAACATTCTCTTGTACAACTCCAGGAGCTGCTGCTTTACACATAGCTATGTAGTTACTCATGACAGAGGTATGATATACAGTGTTTTGTATCCAAATAGGCACCCAAGAATATATGATTTATTTTGCTTTCAATCTGGAAAACACGGTTTTTATTCATAAATGAAATATATTGTTTTTCTATTTTTATTCTGTTGTTTCTTTCACCTCTTATCCCAACCAGCTCCAGGAGTGTATCTTTACCTAAAATCACCACAGTAATGTATTTGTAACAGAGCACCCCAGCTTGTAGAATCTTTGTATTCCATTTTTTATTTATTTTTTATTAATGAAACTCTGGCAACACATTTATCTTTTAGACAGGAAAAATCATCTACGTGCTCATTCTTTGCTTACTGCATATTGGGGAACCTTCAGAAAAACAGTTCAGGGTATAAAGGTGTCGCATAAAAAGCAAACTTCCTACTACAATCATGACTGAGAATTACTGGTTTCTGAACTGATGACACCACCAGTTATTACTCGGTGGGACAAGGAGCCCAGAAGATTCTTCAGTGTGTCTAGAGTGCATGTTTCCTAGGATGTCGGCAAAGCGTAGTAAAAGGCAACAACAAGAAAATGTCAGCTACAAGCAGTATGATTATAGTTCTGTCTGCTTTATGCATGTCATGTAAAGTTGGTCTGTTCTTACGTGCAATTCAGATATAAAACCAGGTGAGTTTTGATTGTGCCCTGGTGACTGCCAACATGATTTGTTCAAGCATGCCTACATCTTCATGTAGACATAAGCTTCCCCATGATTCAGAATCCTACTTTGCTATCCTACATTTGAGCCAGCAATTATAGACCTCTCTGATAAATTCTAATTGGGATGTTCAGTAGAGTTGGGATTTGAAGGCCAAACTGGACCCATCCAAGGTAAAACCTCTTAACTTCACACCAAGAGTCAAAGTGTTTCTCAACCTTAGCAACTTTAAGATGTCTGGACTTGAACTTTCAGAATACCATCAGGGGAATTCTGGGAGTTGAAGTCCACACATCTTAATGTTGCTAAAGTTGAAAAATGTGAGTCTTGCGGTTCCACAACGTTGGGAATGATAGTGTTGATAGTATAGTTACAAGTTGAGTCCTACGTGTTCTCCAATTTGATTATTTCAGAAATGATGGCCTTGCTAGAGCTTTACTTTAAGAATTTCCCATTGTCAGTGGCCTCTGAATATAGGAACCATGTGGAATGTAGGACCATGTTTTCTCTCTGCTTATCGCTCACCAAGAGCCACGGGGTTCATGCAGAGTTCTGCCTTGGAGGGACGGAAGTCCTGCAGCAAAAAGGCTTCGTGCTGCCTGTTGGAGCGATGTGGCTCTCCAGGCCTGACCTAATTTCTGAAGGAAGAGAATTGCCCATGACAACTGCAGTCAAGCTGCAAGGGCACACATAAACCAGGAAATTGGTTAATGCCCATTGGGAAGTTTAAAGCAGATGTCCGAAGAACATATGGACAATCGTGTGTGGAATGGCCAGGATCAAATATGGCCGGCCCTGGCATGCACAAGTTCTGCCTGCTGGGTTCCATCTGGTTTTTCTGAATACATATATGGGGGGGGGATTAGCCCCAAAGGGCTGCCCACAGGCAGGGCATCACGTGGGTGAGGAGTGAGGAGGGTGGGAAGTGAGGATTCCTCAGTATGAGTCTCACCTAGGCATTCCCACCCCACAGCCGTCTGGCTTAGCAGCTGGCCAATAGCTCCAGTCCTCCTTCAGCCTCCATTTTGCATCTATGTTTTTAAAAATGGGGGAGAAATTAATTTGATACTCATGTTCTTATAAATCAGAGCACATTTTTCATTTAGCTGTTACATTTCTTTTATGTTAAGATGCAGTTCCCACATACAAGATCCTGTGCACTAAGGAAAAAGAAACATAGATTTGTTGCCCACAACTGATATTTTTGTTTAAAAAAACATATGACCTTTGAAACAGATATTATGCTATTTATATTTGTGTGGGTATGTGTGCATGCATGTCTTTATAGGTATGTGTGTATATATATATATATATATGTATGTGGATCTTTGGTTATTCGGGTTTTCTCCCATGTAAAATTGGAAGTATCTAGGTGACATTTCGATGAAGTCTCATTCATCATCTTCAGGCTTGTGTCTTCGGCTTTGTGCTTCTCGGAGTAATGTGAGCTTGCAGCTGCTTCTTCCTTTTAACTGCTAGTGGGGTATGTGACTTGATTGGGTGGGGGCTTGGCTGTGTTCTGATTGGGTGGGGGGTGTTCTCATTGGTTGGGGGTTTGGCTGTGTTCTGATTGGTAGGGAGGTTGGCTGTGTTCTGATTGGCTGGGGGTGTGTTCTGTTCAGGTGGGGGCTTGGTTGTGTTCAGGTTAGTCTTAATTGCTGGGGGATTTGAGCTGGTGAGCTGTGATCCTGTTGTTTGGCTTCACGTTCGTGGTCGTGCCACATCTTCATGTTGGGTGTCAGGTCGCTTCATGTATGGGTCGGAGGGGTTTGAAGTGGGTAGTGATGCAGCTGCGGTACGGCTTCTGGTCCGTGGTCGTGTCTCATCTTCTGTGTGGGTGTGAGTCTGCTTTCTATATGGAAGTGTGGTGGTAGCATCTTGTGTGGCCCTTGTGGGTGTGGGTCTGGTGTCATTCTTCATGTTAGGTACTCGTTTGTTAATGAGGGTGGGTTTCCAAATGGCTGATAGGTGGGAGGTATCATACCGTTTATTCATGCTGTGTGGGCATTTTTCTATCTCTATGGCTTCTCTGATTATTCTGTTGTTGAAGTGTTCGGTTTTGGTGATTGTTCTGGTATTTTTAAAGTCAATCTCATGTCCTGTAGCTCTGAGGTGTTGGACCAGGGAAGAAGTTGGTTCTTCTTTTTTGATTGAGTTCTTGTGTTCTTCAATGCGTGCACTAATTCTTCTGTTAGTTTGTCCGGTGTATGTGGTGGGACAGGCTGTGCAAGGGATTTTGTATACTCCTTGGTTTTCTAACTTGATTTTGTCTTTAGGGTTTCTTAGGATGGTGGATATTTTTCTGTTTGTGCAGAATGCTGTTTTAATGTTGTGTTTTTGGAGGATCTTGCTGACTTTGTCTGTAGTGCCTTTTATATATGGGAGGAGGGCTTTGCCATTCTCTTGTTCTCTGTCTTGGATTTTGGTTGGGGTTTCTTTTTGGATTAGGTGGATAATCTTCTTTCTTTGGAATCCATTGGCTGTTAGTACGTTAGTGAGAGTGTGTAGTTTGATTTTTAGGTGTTGTTCGTCAGCTAAGCATTTTGTTCTGGAGATGAGTGTCTCGGCTATGGAATTGATCTGTGCTGGGTGGTGGTGTGAGAGTGCATGTAGATAGCAGTTTGTATGTGTTTTCTTCTGGTAGATGGTGTGTCCTAGGGAGCCATTGGATTGTTTGTATACTAAGACATCTAGGAAGGGAAGTTGATTGTTAGCTTCTGTTTCCATGGTGAATTGTATTTTGGGGTGTAGGCTGTTGAGGTGTGTGAGGAAGTTGTTCAGCTTTTCTTTCCCATGTGGCCAGATTATGAAGGTGTCATCTACGTATCTGAGCCAGAGTTTGGGTTTGTGATCATATTTTTCTAGAGCTTGTGTTTCAAAGTGTTCCATGTAGAGGTTTGCGATGACAGATGAGAGGGGTGATCCCATGGGTGCTCCTTCTATTTGTTTGTATTTTTGTCCATTGTAGGTGAAGTATGCATTGAATAGGCAGTGGTTGGTCAGATCTAGGATGTGCTTGGGGGGTGTGTATTTGTTTTGGATGGCTGTCAAGGCTTCTTTTATAGGCACTTGGGTGAAGAGGGATATGACATCGAAGCCCACTGGTAGGTCGCTGGGTTGTAAGTTTTGTTTCTTTGTGATCTCAATGAACTGGAATGAGTTTCTTACGTGTGAGTTGATGGATTCTGTAGTTGTTTGGCAAGAAATTTGGCTAGGTTTTGTAGAGGTGAGCCTATGGAGCTGACTATTGGTCTAAGTGGGGTTCCTTCTTTGTGTATCTTGGGGAGACCATAAAGCCTAGGGCATCTGGATGATTTCTCTCTGGGTATGATTCTTTGCTGGATTTCTTCGCTGATGGGGGAGGCTTTTATTTTGGATCTGGTGGTTTTTTCTAGGTAGGTGGTGGGGGCTGTGTTTAGGGGTTTGTATATGGGGTCTTGGAGTAGGTTGGTTAACTTGGTTTGGTAGTCAAATGTGTTCATAACCACTGTCACGTTGCCCTTGTCTGCTGGTAGGATTATTATGCTGGTGTCTTCTTTCAGGTTAAGTAGTGCAGTTTGTTCTTCTTTGGATAAGTTGCTTTTGGGTGGTTTGCTAGTGCAGAGGATGTTGGTGATTTTGAGTCTGATTCTGTTAGCATCATCAGGGTTGGTTTTGGTCAGGCTGGTTTCAACTCCGCATATGATGGTTTCTGTGGGGATGTGTTTGGGAGCGACAGCAAAGTTGAATCCTTTCGAAAGGGCCTTGGTTTCGGCTTCGGTGAGGATCTTGTCTGAGATGTTGTGCACTGTTTGTTTCATGTGTGGCTGTGAGGGGGGAGGAGTTTGTTTCTGGCGTTGTTGTAGTTTTCTGAGTTTGTTGGTGTGTGTGTCTGTCTTGAGGGTGGTCTGTGTTTCGGCTCTCCAGACAGCGAGCTGTTTGGATTTGTCCCAAAGTGCGGGGTGAATCTTGTTGCTGAGTCTGAGGTGAAGTGTGAGGAGATCTTTGTTGATTTGGTCTAGGAGGAATCTTTTTGTGTGAAGCTCATTTCTAATTAGGGCCAATTCCGTTCTTTTTAGGATGCGTTTGGTGGCTGCTGTGTTGGTGTGGAATTTCAATTGGAAGCTTATGGGGATTAAATTTTGATCTCGGCAGTTGCATAGGAATGAGAGGTCACATAAAATGGAAGCTCTTTGGACTTCAAGTTTTTCATAAGTCCAGGTCAGATGGTGGGTTTCCTCCCCGTAGAGGTGCAATATTAGTTTTCTGAGGTTTTCGCGGGTATTTGTATGTGGATCTTTGGTTATTCGGGTTTTCTCCCACGTAAAAGTATCTTTTACTCCCACGTTGGAAGTATCTAGGCAATGTTTCGATGAAGTCTCATTCATCATCTTCAGGCTTGTGTCTTCGGCTTTGTGCTTCTTGGAGTAATGTGAGCTTGCAGCTGCTTCTTCCTTTTAACTGCTAGTGGGTGTGTGACTTGATATTGATATATATATATATATGTATATATAATGTCTTTATATATACAGTACATTTTATCTATACAAATGTATCTATGTCTCTTTATGTGTGTTTGTGTGATCTATATCCACATATCTATACATTTTTATCTCAGAATGAGCTAGAAAAATTGTGCTTGAAGCTTGAAAAAGAAGGCAAGCTAAAGAAAATAAAGTGGAGAGGCCTACACAAACTGTGACAATAATAATCCATCACACTGAAGAGAACAGCTGGCCTTAAACTCTTTCTCCACTCAACATCTGGATCCAACTCTCCTTTGGCATATTTGCTTTGAGGAAACATTATCCATAAGTAATAATATCAATAAAAATAACTTTTATTAAGCTAAAGTTAAGCAGCATGTTTATAGTAACAGCAGCAAAAAAAAAAAGTCTAGTTTGAGAGTGGCTAAATTATTTATGTTCTCTTGTCACTGGGCCTGAAGAATGTATAGAGAGTAACAATTATTTGTAAACAGGATGGATGATAAATTCTTTGTTAAAAAGAGAGAGAGTGGAGAGAGAAAAAGAAGACTTAAGAAACTTTTCTCATGCAATTCCCACTTGGCCTTTCCTTGGTACTAAGTAAAGTTTACAAATATTTATGGATTAAAGAATCAAAAATCCATTTAGGTACCCAGGAATAATGTAGGAGAGAGCATCAGTCCAGTGGTGGGTTGAATGCACGCTGAACACCCATTATATCGGAAGAGGGGGCATCCGGAGTTAGAGACTCTAGAAATATGACTAGAATTATTAAATTAAATGAGACATCTGAAGACCTTTGATTCTGTCACAAATGACTAATCAAATATATCCCAGTTATGCCATTAACAATCACAAATATGATTGACATTTTCAGCCCACCCTTCTAGCTGCCCCTCATTATATAGGGAGAGCTTTCTGCCATTATGCACAATATAGTTTCTTATAAGATCTCACATAAAATAATCAAGTAAGATAAGAAAAAGAATATATACTGGCCAGTTTATCCATTTTGACGTACAGAATCAATAGGCCTACCTAAGACACTGACAAAGCTCTGGCTTGCTTAAAAGGTTTTTCCCAAGTTTGAAAACTGCCTTGTTGAAGCTGCACTAATTAGTTTTGTGCAGCTCAAAACTAGACTGCTGATTATCTCATAATGTTGACTTGCTGTGATTTGAAGTGACTTGTTTAGATGAAAACCAGTGGCAGTTCAATGAATCCAGACTGCGGCATTTAGAACACCAGTGCCTAATTATGTCTCTCAGAAGTAAGAAGGACCCAGGACATTGCTTGCTCTGAACTGGGAAAGTTTTCTTACCGGATGCAGAACGAATGCATATTTTCTAGAGCCTGGAAATATTTTAATCTTGTATTTTTCTAATAGAATTTCCTGTTGAAGAAAGAGAGGAAAGTTTTATATGTTTCTGCCACGTCAAGTAAGGAACACATTGCAGAAAATTGGAAAATAACATTTATTCTAACCTTTATCCGAGAGGTCAAATTAAAGCCATGGCACAAAATATGATCTATAATATTCTAACCAGAACCAGATAGTAATAAAACAGGCATGTTTATAGCTGTCTGATGTGGAAAAAAAATCCTTCACCTTTTCTGTAAAACCCTATAAAGCATGATTATGCAAACGGAAAGATTTATAGACCACCATAAAGCTTGCACACATATAAGTAACTTTAACACTTGTAAATTTGTTTAAAATTCTTGCCGTAAAGTTTTGATGATTACTGTCTTTACACCATAGATACTATTGTGTGGGGATTAAGGTTTGGAAAAATGAGGGTCAGTGTAGTTTTATTCCTCACAGTCAACTTGATGTTGTCATTATTGATTTACAAATTGTGATCTGGTTATTATTAAATTATTCATTATATTTGTTTGCCACCCATCTCAACTCAGGTTATGCAGCCTGCCTGTGTCGGATCCCATTGGCTGGCCATGGGGAGGGGTTACAAACACCAGTACAGGTGGTGGTGGGGGTCTTGTAAAAAGCCAAAAGGTGAAATGAAAATTTAAAAAATCAGAGCAGATTACAAGAATGAAAATGGCAGCCAACTTGATAGTTTTATCCCTGCCCTCATGGGCCACTGCCCCTTCTTCAGCTGGTCTATCATCCCCCAGAACCTGGGAAATTTTTCACCTTGCTGGAATCTTCATTCAGCCATGTGGATGAGCAAATTTAATTTTCTGCCTCTTGCATTTAATTTAAGTGGCAAAACCTTAATGACCTGCAGTGGCTTATCCGTCATAATTGTCTACCATACAGGAACTGACAGGCCAAACAAGGATAAAAGGAAGTTCAATTCTCTCCCTTCAGACTCCTTTACTCCTCGCTTTTGAGTAAAATCTTTGTTTTGATAACAAGCAAGGGAGAGAAATAATAAAACTTCATACAGGAAAGGTTGCAACATTTGGGAGCCAACGGCTTTCCCGTGTTTCATCCCTCACAGTGTAGGATGGACTCCTCTCCCCTGGGATTAACACACAAACTGATGTTTTCTCATTCTATGGGGAGGCTATGTCCACTTCCCTTCTTTAAAAAAAATCAACCTATACGCTGAATTGGTTCTGCCAAAAATGTAAAGGATCTGCAATAAATGACTAAAATTAAGATTCTCATTCATCCAGATCAAGGTGCTTCTTTGCTTCTTGGAGAAGCAAAATGTCTTCAAGGAAAAAACGAAGCCCAGTTGCCTTTTGAGAAAAGCTCCTTTGGGACTAATGATGGCAGGTGAAACAAGCAGTTTTAGAATTGATAAGGAAGATACTGAAGGGGTGACAGGCAGATGAGACAGGAGAGGATGACCAGCTGCAGGGTGGATGGACACATTTAGAGGGCAGAGAAGACCATTGGAAGACCTGAAATACCAGTTAGGGGCATCCATCTATGGAGGAAATCTATCTATGAGGTCTATTATGATGGCACATAGCCCATTAATCAGACTGTCATGCAATAAAAAGAAGATAAATCTTGTGCTTTCAGATCTTAGAGAAAAACATATTTTGAACAAGTCCTAAATCTGCTCATGTTATAGATATTAACGACTTCATTCACTGAATTTCTCTAATTCATTACTTGTCTACTCATAGTTTACAACCTATGTCAAGAGTTTTATGTTTGTTTGTTCATTTAATGTAGTTCTATACCATCTGTTGTGCTATGTC
Source organism: Pseudonaja textilis (assembly GCF_049901715.1). NCBI lineage: Eukaryota > Metazoa > Chordata > Lepidosauria > Squamata > Elapidae > Pseudonaja > Pseudonaja textilis. Next base: position 525,986 of record NC_141994.1, on the reverse strand, counting down.
ATTGGATAAGTTCACATATAGCGCTAAGGCAGTAAAGCAAGATTTATGAACCACAGTGTTGTCTTCACACAAGATATTATGTCAAAGTCAAATAAACTGTAAATGGCTTAGCATGATGTATAAACCCAGTTAATGGATTCATACCTTAATAATGCAAAACTATAAACCATGGTTTACAGACCATAACAGTAGAAATACTAGTTTAAATCCAACCTAAAAAATATTATATTATTATATCTTTAGTTGTAACTATACTCCCTTTCTAATCTAAGACCATGAATTTCAACATAATTTTGTTTGGGTTTGTCTGTAAAGTTGGGCCACTGTTCCCAATAACCACTCAAATGAGCATTTTGAGTATTTCTTTGCTGCTGCTGAACAATCGTTTGGATTTTGCATACTCTAAATGGAATATAGAAACGGGAATATCTCCTTTGAAAGAGAAGGCTGGGTTTGTGTCTTATGGCAGAAGGCGGGGCTGTTTCTCTTTAGGAAATAATAAATTAGCTACACTGAACTCAGTCCAAAATCTCCCCTACCCCCCCAGCCCCCCCCCCCCCAAATAAATCACTTGCTATTTTTAGAGAGGATAAAGCCGTGTATGTTTGTCTTTGGAACAAGGCCTAGCAAATGCACTGGAAATCATAAGCCTTCCTAGCAAGCAGATAAAGAGACATTGCTCGCAAAGAAACGTAGATAATTTTCGAATTACATTAGGATTGTGTGACTTGATTTGACTTTCTTCTGCTTGTCCTTCTCTTTCAAAACAATAGAAGTTCAGTGCCCTTTTAAGTATCTTAACTTTATTCCCTTTAGAATGGAATGGAATGGAATGGAAAATAGGATAGGATAGGATAGGATAGGATAGGATAGGATAGGATAGGATAGGATAGGATAGGATAGGAATACTTTATTTGGCCAAGTGTTATTAGACGCGCAAGGAATTGGTCTGGTGCAGAAGCTCTCACTGTTCAAGCAAAGCAACAGAGTAATAATACTCACAATAATGATACCAATAAGAAAAGGTAGTTGAAAAGATGTGAAGGAGGATAATAATAATAATAATAATAATAATAATAATAATAATAATACACTACAGCCATACCATCATGTGGGTAAATGTACTTTAAGGGAGGAGCTAAGCACACAGGGAGAAAGCGAAGGATGCAAAGTTATGCCTCCAACTGGGGATTTCCCCTTCGTTTCTCATGGGCTCCTTTGAGCAAAACCTCCCTTCAGATAATCCAGGGTGAGTTCCTGGCTTGAGGGGGATTTCTAAGCCACGCCATTGTTCTGAAGGAATCGTCTGAGAAGGCAGAACCAACCTCCCTCCCTGATTTCATCTGCAGTTCCTTGTTTGCAAACTCTCACCCCGGATTGGATTCCTGCCTTTTAGCCGAGGGCTGGCTGGGCACCCCTCCCGTAGCCCTTGAAGATCCAGGTGGGTGGTGGGTATAATTAGGGGTCTTGGGCGAGAGGAATGGCGAGGAAAGTCACTGTGCAAGTCGCTGTAACAAAAGTGACCCCGGATGATCTGGCGTGTTGGGGAAGAGCAGTTGGTCTCCTTCCATGATCCACGCCTGTAGTAGCTGCTCAGCCTCTCCCCTCACCGTTCTTTTCATCGCTGGGCTTTTAAAACCATTAACTCCCTTTGTAATCCTAGCGAGATGCACATTTTTTGACCTATCCCAAACTGAAATCTTAGAAGATGCCTTTCAACATTTGCCAGGAACAGTTGACGGGAGGTGGGGGCTGAGGGAAAAGGGACTATTATGGTTTAAAGGTAGATGGCAGGGGTGGGGGAGACATTCAAGGCAAAATGGGGCAGATTTTGTGGAATGCGAGAAGCCTAAGAAAAAAGCCTAATTCTATAATGGGAAGGTTTGTTGCAAACTAGACAGGACGGTGTTAGGTTGCAAGGCTTCACAGGGTAAGCGTTTGGCTTGCAACTGAATTAAGCCAATCCATACATACTGCAAGACAATCTCTCTGAACTCAGTAAAAAGTAAGGCTAAGTAAATAGAGCTCAGGGGTTGCCCCAGAAAGGTAAGTACTCCCAAACTCACAGGCAGTCCAAGTGCATGCAACTGAGCCCACAAATAATTCAATAATTCAAATCCAGTGCCTGAGAATGCAGATTTTAGTACAGATGTTCATCCTTTGAAAAATGTCCATAATTTATGAGATAATCTCCTCTCTCTCCCTCTCTTTCTCTCTCTTGTCTTTTACATGAGCATGGAAACAGATGCAGCTACTTGAAGAAGTTGCTTTAAAGATGCAGTTGCTGTAACAATTCAGCTCCTTTTAAAGCAACCATATTTTTCCAGCCTCAAAAAAGCCACAGCTGCTTTAAACATCTCCTACAACTATATCTATTTCTAGTATTATGTACTGTATTTTAAAAAGGTCCTGCCCTCCCAAGCCTTTCCAAATCATTTTTAAGCCTTTTTTTAAATCTAGAACCCTCTTCATGTAAAACTTTGTCCTGTTTGTGCTTTCTGTAAACCCTATTGAGGGTTGAGAATTGAGAATTTAATAGCGATTGGTTCAAGATGAAGAGGTCTGAAAGCAATCAAATTTTTGTAAGATACACTATATAGTTTCCTATAACACAGAATTCTTGAGGGTTTTTTATGTATTTGGATTGTAGAGCAATATTGTAAAAGTTAGGAACAGGGGGTTTCAATGCACATTTTTTGTTTGAAAATATAAAGAGAGACTGTCTGGGGCAGAGGTGGTGAATTCAGCCGGTTCTGACCAGTCCTGGAGAACCGATGTTGAGTCGTTCAGAGAACCAGCCAATCCCACCTCTGACTGGGGATTTTGCAGTCTCCTTCCCCTGCCACGCCCACCAAGCCATGCCCACAGAACCGGTAGTAAAAAAACAGCAACATTGAAATCCCACCACTGGGACTCTGGGGACTGGTTGACGTCCACCCACATCTTAAAATTGTCAGAGGTAAGCAGCATGTGCTATGATATCTGGGGAAATTGCCAACACGCTTGGGTGAGTGGGGCATCCCATGGAGAAGCCAGGATGCCTCTGGTGGGGGGGGGGTGGCTTCTCCTCTGGGGCAGGATAGAGCAGCTTCCTATATTCCTAAAACACTTCTCAGATATTCTGGTGTGGCTACCAACGGGCTCTTCCTATTAGAGCTCTTTCTCTTGGAGATCATGGAAAACATTGGTAACTCAGGTGGCAGATGGTGCTGGTGGCTTGTTCTCCGAGCCAGATGTTTGGCTTCCAAACGTTTCGTCCCTTGGTTAGATAACATCACCATCAGTGGTGGGATTCCAATGGCTTTTTTAACCACCGGTTCTGTGGCTTGGTGGGCGTGGCAGGGGAAGGAGACTGCAAACTCTCTAACCAGAGGTGGGATTGGCCGGTTCTCCAAACTACTCAAAATTTCCGCTACCGGTTCTCCAGAACGGGTCAGAACCTGCTGAAGGCCACCTCTGATCACCAGGGGGACTTCAGTTGACTCATCTTCTTTCAGTTCTCCTCTGCTTTTTATGGCCATTTAGGTGGCTCGGTGGTCAGTTGGCCCTGTGGTCAGCAGGTCATGTGACGCAAAGATCATGCTGATTGGTGAGTCTGGGTCATCTTTCTGTTCCTAAACATTTGTTTAAAGGAATGTTTCTTCTTCTTTATTTCTGCTTTTGTCTCATTAACCATCATTTTTACCTGATGATAAAATCTGATGAACTTTCTTGGCCATCTGCTCACAGTTATATACAACTTCCTGGCCGATGCTTGCATGGATTTAATTAATTGTTTTGTTTGTAGGTTTCTTCTCTTTCTATTTAAGTTATGGCTAGACTTAAAATTAGCACAAGCTGATAGGAAAAGAACATGCACGAAGAGCTTTCCCGCTGTGATTATTTCTATAAGAGTAAACATGAGGTAGGGAGGCTAAATAAGAATTTGGAACATTTTCCCCTGGTTTCTATTGGATGTGTATTTACAGGTTCTACTCAAAGACCTTTATGACCAGGGGGATGACTCCCTTCATCCAAGTGACAAGAAAGGTTAGTGTAGGTGCAACGTAGAGAGTTGTAGCCAATCATGATGATTAATTTTGAACATTTTGGTGCGATGTTATGCGATGTGACTCCAGCAGAAACTCAATAGGGACTTTCAAAGTTTGCTCAGAACATTTAACCCTCCAGAAGCTTAACCTGCAAGGAGGGGAGGCTGGAGCCCCCTTTCCCCCCGAAATCCTATCCAAGCCCTTAAGCCCACCTGTCACCTCCCAAACTCTCAGAAAGTGGCTGAGCTTGAAAGGGGGCTTGTCCTGAAAGCGTTTTCCTACCAGCTTCTGCTAATGGTAAGTCTAGCCATGACTTGCAGGAGGGGGCCGGGGGAAGGACAAAAGAAAAGAAGCAAAGAACAGCTTTAAAAAAAGAAAGAAAGAAAGCTGGGGCACAAAAATGCTGTACATTATTTTTTTTAAGCAAATGTAATTGTGGGTCTGCAGTTAGCCTTAGGAAAACAATCCTTTCTATGACGTCTGGCCTTGGCATTATTCCTCTGCCTGCACAGGTGGCACCTACCTCTCTCTTCCACCACCCTCATTCTCTTTCTCTCTTTCTTTCTCTCTCTCTCTTTTTCTCTTTCTCTCTCTCTCTTTCTTTCTCTCTTTCTTTCTCTCTCTCTCTTTTTCTCTTTCTCTGTCTCTCTCTCTCCCCCCTTGTGAGTCTTGGCAAACAGCATGTAATGGTGTCATTAAACTGACGGTGTGCATGGGGGGAGGGGGGGTGGGGGCTGGCAGGGGCATGCTTTCTCTCAGCCCGTATGCATTTGGATGGTTGGTTATGATCAAAACCAGGAGGGTTCAGAGTTCTGTTTGCAAGAAGATCGCTTTCCCTGCAGAGCCTGGGTAGCAGCTATAAAAGAGCCAGAGGATGGATCGGATCTCGGGGCTGCCCTTGCTCCCCTTGAGTGGACCTGGGCTCCCCACACACACACACCCGTCTTCCTCCAGACCTTCCCTGTGTGCGTTGCATCGAGTGTCACTCGCAGAAAACACCCAGCAAGCCCAGCAGAGGCAGGGAAATACACAGCGCTTGGCAGCTGCTGTGTGTAATGTCTATGCAGGCCCATCTGATGGCCTTTGGGTCTCATCTATAAAGGTTTCTCTTTGTTTACAGACTAACTGACGGCCTCCCAGGGATTGTTTACTCTGCCCTGGTGAAATGACATCGCCCTGGATAATGTCGCCCTTCAGACGACCAGGCACCCATTTACGTCCATTTCTTCTTCCAACCGAGCCCTGGGAATCCTAACCCAAGGCCGGCTTGCCTTCTAAGGCACTCCAGACGTGCTTTCCCCAAAAGGATGCTGGGCTTTCTTTGTTTCTCCTTGAAGGCATTTCACTTCTCGTCCAAGAAGCTTCTTCAGTTCAGTGTTTGGGGCAACCATGACTGGGGATGACTGAGAATCTCCACAGACCTCTAAGGAGCCCTTCCCCAGCCTGGGGCTCTCAAGGGGTTTGGGATCCCCATTCTCAAAATTCCTCATCTCGAGTTCCTCATCTGTTGTCCTTGGACTGAAGAAGACCGACTAGACTTCCAGTGACCCTTGACCTGTTGGAGATGCAACTCAGGACGTAAAATGGAAACTTAGATGGCTTCGACTGAAATCAAGAGGATTTATTGATCTGAATCTGCATATGTATCACTGGGTGTTCATAGTATCCCTAGAATCTATGCATTTTTCTGGTCATTTCCATAATTATTTGTGATGAGGCTGCATGGTATCATTAACCTCACAGGCATATAGATAATCTTCATTTTGCAATTGTCAAGCTCAAAGAGCCCCAGAACGCCAACATTCAACTCAGGGCTACAAATATTCTTTTCCATCAGAACATTTTAAATTCACAACGAAGAAAAGCCAATAAGCCAACCTTAAGAACGAAGCAGGAGCTCGAGTTTTCTCCAGCGCTTAGGATGCTGGACCAGGAGTGGAGCAACTTCGACTCCGATCCTCACTTAGGCAGAGAAGCCAAGTTTTTCCAGAAAGGGACGATGACTAACCGCTCCCAAAACCGTTGCCAAGAAAACTTCCAAAGGGCAAGGGAAACAAAGTGGCAGAGAATATTTATAAAGACGGCTTGCTACGAAGTTTGGCACCCAGGGAGAAATATTGAAAAATTTTCCATTTCATTTTCCTGATTATGGTACAAATTCTTTTTTGTTTCTTTCCATTTGTCTATATTTAGATTCGGAGGATGAAAAGGATGGTTTGAAACATTCTTGCGCACTTCAAGATATCTTATAGAAAGTAATGCCTTATAGCTTATATTAATACGTATATACCTTATAGGGACTAATATGGGAAAGATGCCACAGCCAATGGGGGTCTTTTAAAAGTAAATAAATAAAGGAAGTGTGTTCATACAAGAGGACCTGAACACATGTGTCATTTCTGATCTCAGAAGTCATTGTTGGAAGCAATGACAGACTATACATTTGTGCCAGATCATAGGTTATATAAATCAGGGGTCTCCAACCTTTGCTGGCTGAGGAATTCTGGGAGTTGAAGTCCACAAGTCTTAGAGTTGCCAAGGTTGGAGACCCCTGATATAAATTGTTTTGTAGCCACTAAGTTTTTAGATGTATAAAACTGACTTGGAATACTTCCCAATCTCGTGGAATGGCCCCTCCTTGGGACCAGCGAAGACCACCATTCAGTACATTCTTACAGTGTCCTAAATTCTGCTCCCTGAAATCAGCTGTCACTAAACTCGACGAACTGCCTGCTACCCATGCTACATGTTGGGTACTCCAGTTTGTTAGCACTGTTGGAAAACAGTGGTTGGGCAAAGCTTGTTACTAGATTCAGCCTCGTGCTTCTCTTGGATATGCAGTGGGGGGGTGGGGTGGGGACTAGGAAGGCCGGGCAGATGTAGCAGGGTTGGCCCTACTGCTCCCTCCCTCCCAATTAAACAAAAGCTCATTTAAAGCTGAGTTTTGTCCCAGCTCTTCTGCGACTGCTTTTTCTTTCATTGATTTTTGCTCTGCCTGATAAATATTTATATTATGTTGCCCATAAATGTTTATTGCTGGCACATTGTCATTCTTATTAATATTGTCAAGGTTGCATGAATTCTATCATAGCCAGGAAGGGCAACTTCTGTGCAGAGAGAAGGAGTGGATGAGAGTAAATGTCAGAATGACTTTAACCTCCACCCTGGAGTGGAAACTGAGTAGCAGCCTGGCCTTTAGTTGATCAATTGTTTAATTAAACAGCTTTCAGCCACTCAGCTGAAAGATTATTTAAGTGGATGTTATTCTTATGTATAAATTTTATTAAAAGTTTTAAGGATTAAAAACTAACGAACTAATTCAGAATAAAGAAAACAAAGACAAAAGGCAGAAAGAAATAGAAGAAGCTTCCAACTTCCTTTGCAGCAAATACAAGCATGATTACCAAGTTATCTCTTATTCTATAGTTGTTTTTTCTATTTTCTATTTTTTTTCTCTAATCATCAGAACTCCAAGTTCTAAGGACATTCTTTCTGTGTCATGCAAAAAATCCATAGGAGGTTTCCAGTCACCCATAAGTGTAGTCGGTGTTTTGTCTTCAGTCAAGGGGTTAGTTAATTCAGCCGTCTCTGCAATTCTCTCATCTTCCCCAACTATTCCTCCATTGTGGAGTGAGAAGAACCTTTCCATGTTGGGAGTATAATAATCTTGCTACAGTTGTTGTATATAAAAACAAAATTCCACATGCTTTTTTCTAGCTGTCTGTCCATTAGTTCCGAAAGAAAAGCCTCTGGTTTCAATTGTGTATTAGGCTTTTAAATCATCTGAATTAGTCTATGTGTTTGGGTCCAACGTTTTTTGGCTTTTTTACACATCTGCTAGACATGGTAAAATGTCCAGTCCAGGTTGCTCACATTTTCAACATAAATTTGATTTTATAAAAAGTTACGTGAGTTGATCTTGATCTACAAATAATATTATTAGCACACAGCACAAATCTGGTCTATATTTGAAAATAATTTTAATTAATACCCTCATCTGAATGGCAAACGAGCAGTTAAATGGCCAAGAATCAATTTCTGCATTATCTTTTAATAATTCTTACTTCATGCTCTGAATATTGTTCCTCTTGCTTCATTTCATGTACTTTGCTCTCACTGGTCCATGCAAAGGAATCAGAAAAAGCCAAAACTTTAAAAAGTATTCATTGTCCAATGAACTCCTTTAATTGAATTCAGAACATTTCTTCCTGGTGTTATCGCTACTTTTAATTAAAATTATATTCACTAGGGCAAAATGGCTTTTGAGGTGATTAAGATAAACTACCTCTGGCCAATTCACAGATTTCTAGCAGTTTTATGTGCTTTAAAGTCGGCCTGTTAGAGTGCAGAGAGGCCACCTCTCAAGGGAGAAAGACTTTCTAGAACAATGTGTACGTTTGGGATACCATCGTCCACTTCACCGGATGCATGAAATGGATCCATTATTTGAAGCCCATACAGGTAACCCTCAACTTAAATCCTCCTGCTGCTAAGCAAGACAGTTGTGTTACGTGAGTTGTGCCGACCAACTTTATTATTTTTTTTGGCTACTGTGGTTAAGCAAATCAGTGGAGTTTTTAAGTGAATTAAGAGTCATTAAGAGAATCCAGCTTCTCCAACTAATCTTGCGGTCGGAAGCCAGCTGGGAAGTTTGCAAATGACAATCACGCAGACGGTAAGCTGGTTGCCAGGCACCTGAAATTTGATCATACAACCATGAGGATGTTGCGACAGTTTTTTGGGGGACCGATCATAAATCACCTTTTTCAATGTTGTTGGAGCTTTGAATGGTCACTAAACAAATGATTGTAAGTCAAGGACTACCTGTACTGTATATTTTTTCCTTGAAGTAAAACCATACATTCATGGGGGAAATAGCCGAAATGAAGATGTTTAAGCAGCTCCTCTGCTCAAGGCAGCAGGTTTATGGCCGCATTGGTAAACAATAATAATGAAAACAAAATGGCTTGTGGAAAAATACATATTGTTCATACTTATTATTTTGGCCTAAAGCCAAAAGGTTTGTTTGAACAAGCAAAACATTCCCAACTGTTTTCTCTCTAGACCAAAAAGGGAATCTTGATCCCATTAAAAAATTGGGATGACATCATTGTTGTTAAGTGTTTTCCTTATTTCCTGATGTCAGAAGCAACCTGTGTGTCCATCTTATCATTAGACTAAAAGCTGAGGGCCAAATATAGATGGAAATGGCAATGTGTTTATGTCAGTGAATAGGCTCTGGAGCTCTGGCCTGCCCAGAACCTGGCAACCCTTGTATCAACTGAGGCTGGGTTGCTTTATAGCCTTTTAGCCCTAATTCCATGCAAAAAAAAAAAAAAAATGGGTTCGGTTTCCAAGTTTGTATACAACTAATAATGATAAAACCTGCTAGGTTTTACAATGTGCAGTAAACAATGTGCAGTAAATGTAACATTAAAAGCAGACAACTGGAGTGGAAGAGACTTAAATTAAATAACTGTCGGTGCTATTAATTCCAGGCACACACACTGAGAGTCATGAGAATTACATTCGCAAAGGGAACAAAGCAAACACATACTTTCTGAATTAACAGTGCGCATGAGCAAGCCATTTGAAAGCTGATTGTTTTCATGGTCAAATCAGAAGTGTTAATGTTAGTGTTAAATGCCATTAAACAAATCAGCCCCATTTAAACACTTGCTCCATTAAACTTGACAAGGTCCCAGTTAGTGTGTCTGTCTCCTTTTTTGTTATCAACCCTGTAAAATGTCTTAAGGCCAACATTCCTGTTGTGTTATTTGACAACATAGACTGAAAACAATGTAGTGGTTTCTCTTTAATTCCCCGAAAAAGCCGCCAACTTATTGTTCTGGTTACAAAGCCAAAATCTTGCTGGATAATATAGTGATACCTTATGATTCTTGACTCTTGACGAATGTATCTTTTCTTTTATGTACACTGAGAACATTTGCACCAAGACAAATTCGTTGTGTGTCCAGGCACACTTGGCCAATAAAAAGAATTCTATTCTATTCTATACCAGGTGCTACTTTATTTTGATTGTGCAGGAAGGAACCTTATAGTTCTCTGGCACAAACCACCTTGCTTTGAGTGTTGAAGCAATTACGGCACAAGAGTTTATTCACCGTCATAAGCAAACCATAATTTAGATTTTAAATTTTTATTCTAGTTCTTATAAAATTGATTTGATTAAATTTACACCTTCATCTGGCCTTCAACTTTAGTCATGGAAAGTTTCTGTCTTGCAAGGATGCCATGAAAGACATACCAATGTGGGATCAGGTGGGATCAGTAAACTTGTGTGGTGGGACTTGCTGGAGAGAGATGAAAAAAGAAAAGAGATAATTATTTCCCAAACACCAAATAAGTCTAAAGTTTGATGTCTCCATGTTAACACTTTGTTATCTAAAGTGAAAGTCTGGCTAGAAAATTATATATGATGCTTCATTCCATCTTATGGAAGCCATTAAGCGGCTTCTTTCAGGTATATTATTTAGACAATATAAGTTTTATCTACAGTATCTGCAAGAAAGTGTAAATGAGGCCAATTTCAGGGACTAAGCCATAAATCTTCTCCTTCCTAGCATTATTTCCGCACTAACACAACATTCCTTTTTGATGCGACCCATCCACCTCTCCTTGGGTCTGTCCTGGGGTCGCTGGCCTTCAGGGCCCAGACAGGTGGCGGTCCTTGCCACCGATGGTAGGTCTCCGTGCCATCTAAGTCTTCCTTCCCACATTTTTGCCATGATTGACACGACTCCCCACCGATGTTGGATGTGGCCGAAGTGCATAGTCCATGGCACCATCGGAGCATTCACATTTCCATCACATGTGTGGCCTGCTCGTGCTTTGCCATCGCTGGCCAGCACTTTGGTCCGCAGAGGGCGACTGGGCGCACTTCCGTTCTGCAAAGTCCTTGATCCGAGGCATGGGGGCAACCAAGGGTCACACAGGACTCAGGCGCCACTCCATCCAGGTGGCATTGAGAGTGGCGCTGGCATCCGGAAAGCTATTGCCCTTGCTGCCTACGAGGGAGACGAAGTGCTTGAATTGGGGACTAAGCCACAAATATTGCCGTAACTTGTCCTGGTATCACTTTTACACAAAAGTATGCTGGAACTGACGTTTATTAAGCAAACCCGTACAACAGATTCCTAAGAAAAGGTTCATCCATGTGTAAGTTTCCATTCTTATTAGTAAACATGTTTAAAAAGAAAAGTTTCCATTCTTATGAGTTAAGTATGATTATTTGTGCTGCAGCTCCAAACTAGGCCCAAGTACAATCTAAGTGTCTTTTTACAACTTTTACAACTAGCACTGGTCCAAGGAAGCGTTTTTCCATTTTACTTGTTTTTTTTCCTATTTGATCAAATGGAATTTGCCTTGGGAATTCTTTCCAAGGAGAAGAGAAGTTTGGAGAAATTCCAGCACTTGTTTAGGTAGCAGATGGCCAAGAACTGTGTGTGACTGTCCTATTTTTCATTATTCTCATCTTTCCAGCAGACTGAATTCTTCCTGGCTTCCAAGACTTTAATTCAATCCTATCATGCATGAACTGCTGCTCTTCTCATTAGGAGCCTTTTCTTTTCTACAAAATAAAGATAGTGATATTATTATCGCTGCTAAGAGGGAAGAAAAAAAATCTATCTGGAGAAATTATGCACCCCATATCCCCACCCACAACCTTGGGGGTGAATTTCAAAAGCTTTGTTTAAAGTTTACCCTGCCACATTTGTCCACCACTTTGAGTTTTCTTGGGAAAATGACCAGATGAAAATTCCCGCACATTTATATTCCCCCACCCCTGGTTATGCACAGAGTAATATTTACACACTGTTACAGGCCATTTCCCCCAGTGTGCACATTTTAGTGCAGATATGTGTGCAACTCCTCTTCAAATGTATGTATTTGGCCTGAGATCAGCACAGAAAACTATTCATTCCTGAGAATACAATTTTATAATCAAGGATATATGACAGAGCCTATGCATTTATGAAGGGGCTGCTCTGTTTCTCCCCCTCTTTTTAAAACAAAGGAAACCCTCCAGAGAGACTCACCCACAAATGGGCGCACGCTTGTTTGTTTTCGCACGCTTGTTTGTTTTCTCACGCATCACGTGGTTTACACAGCAGGAGATGTGAGATCCCAGAACTTTTTTGTATGTTTGGAATTTGGGTACATCCATCATCTTAATTTCTTGGGTAGCTCTTCATTAGCGCTGGAATGTTTGCAAATCAGACGGATATTTCCAGTTGTTTTGAAACTCGTATGAGATCATGCATGGAAAATCTTGCTCAGATACTATAACAGAAGAAAAAAACCAACACAGGGGAAGTAAGCCAAGATGCAGCATTAATATTTTTAAATAAATCCATAACTGTTTTCCAACTTAGATGGCTCTTTGTCAGGAAAATCTCAATGCCAAGACAGTCTTTCCTTGCACATAAGTTGCCACCAGCCTCATATGGGGGAAATGACCCTAGAAGTGGATGTCCTTGACTGATCTGGATATGCCAATGGATGTTTTATGTTCTAGAACATAATAGAGTTCCTTATGAGGAACAATATTTTCCCCACATCCATATTTTTCTCCACATTAAAGTGGTTTTCAATGCCAATTCTCCATGCAAGCAGCTGGTCTTCACATGCTCCACAGATGACTGAATATGCCCCATTTCAAGAATGATTTATGAAGTCCCGGTTCATTTTTAATGCCACCTGTACCTGAGAAAGTTTCTTCAGCTCAATTGGCGAGCAAGGAATATGCAGGCACTTCCAAAGGCTTTGGAGGATCTTGCCCACACAAGACGTTGGCACTTGGCATGCAGTTGAAATAATATTTTTGCAGGATTTCACTGCCATTTTGTCTCCTTGAATGATCCTTTTCAATATCCACAGAACTGGCTGTGTTTTCCTTAGCTGAATGGCAATCAAGGCCGGACTGTACATCTGATTTGAGTAACAGTGAGATATTTTTCAGTGGATCTAAATTAAATTTGCACAAGGTTGGTACACAAATCAAAGGACAGCAATAAAGAACTTCTGGCATCAGCAAAAAAGAGTTAATTTGTTAAAGAAACATTGGTGCACAGCTGCAGATCCTGTCTTTTTCTCCTCTTTTGTAGCCTGAATGAGTGTGGATCTTCTTTGAGATTCTCTCATTTTTATAAAAGTTTCCAGTCTCCGTTTCATTTGTCAAAGAAAGACAGCGAAGTAAGAAAGGACTTCAACAGTTGTCCTAAGTACAAAGAAGAGATTGATAACGTTTCCTTTCCAAACCTTCACTCTCCTGTATTTCTTCTCCTTAAACCTACCCCGGCCAGAATATAAGCAGAGATTTTTGCCTTGATAATGCCTTTAGCATTGCATAAATATGGATTGCTCTCTTTATAAGTGAAGATTTTGTGTAATAATCTGTATCATTTGGGACGATTACTTGGTGATGTTGAACCGTCTCCTAATCAGGACTCCGTCCAAAGCTGCACTTGTGGTTTTTATTTTGGCTGCTGCTCGTGGAGGCCTGACAGGCTGCCATTAATCAGTACCTCATATATTACGAGAGAATTCAGAAAGATGGAATGGCTTTGGATGACCAGAAGGGAAACTCTGGGCTTATGTCTTTCTGTTTGCCTTGGCCAACATGGAAGGACAGGATGAGAGGCCTGCTTCTACTTTACTTCAACTGAACACCAGCAGATGTTACACTGGAATAAAACATTTTTCTGAGAGAATTATTCACCTACAGTATGTCAGTGTTTCTCAGCCTTGGCAACTTGAGGATTTTGAACTTCAGCTTAAACTTTCTAAGGTTGAGCAACATTAATCTGTGTGTTTCAATTGTTTTTTTTTTTTTAAAGGCAACGTTTCCTTCAACTTCTGGTGGCTTCGTGGACGTTCCCATGTAGTTTTCCTGGCAATAATGTTGTAGCAGAGGCCTTTACCTTCCTTCAGAATGACTTTTTTGGCTTTCGTGTCTAATCAGGCAACCAGTGACCAGGTCACTTATCTGAATTTGCTGTTTGCTTTTGCATCTGGATTTTCCCAAGACAAGGAAAATAACCCAGGTAAAGCAATGACTTTTGTTTTCATGCAAATAACACAACAGGAATAACTTTTCTGCAGCACTTTGTTCCATGGAAATTATTAACTATTTCTAAGTAATTTTCAAACAACACACACACACACACACACACACACACACACATATTCATTCCCCATCAGAGACCTGCTTTTCAGCACAGAAGAAAAATACAAATATTAGGTAACACACAAGTTCAGTTTTTTTTCCCCATGTATATATGGCCAAAAATAAATAAAATAACTTTTTAAATAAAATAAATAAATTAATGGATCTTCTCCCTTATTCCATAAGCCCAGCTTTTCTTTGGTTTTCTTAACCTATTTGTCCTCCAGGGCTTCTTTCTGTATCGTCATTTCACCTTTCGGCTTCTCCTGCATTTGTCCTCCCTCCCAATCTGGGTTGTCCTCAGAATGCACCGATTCTTCCTTTGTGAATCTGCAATCTGCTCCCAGCAACCCTTGGACTCTGCTGTGGTTCCTCTGTCGTTTCTCCTTTCCTGGCCTCCAGGCATCTCACCTTTTCAGGTCCTTTCTGGAAGGCACAAGTCCCTGTCAGGCCAATGGGGTTTTATCTGACTGTTTTTGTCCCCCACAAATAAAGCCAAATCTACGTGAATAATGCAGAATAATGTTGCAGGATCCAGTCTCGGTTGGTCATTGGCACCAAAGGTTTTATCTTCCCAAGTTTTGGACTGGTGCTGGAGCCTATCCTCAGGGAACAGCTCTCTACTGGAATATGTGCTTCAGGATCTTCTCTGCATGGTATTTATACGGTGCCTTATCCGAGAAATTGAATGTATGCCCTTCTCCATTGCAGTGTGAGGCCACCAATTAGTTCGGGTCTCCTCGTCTGGCCGCTCACTTGTGTTCTTGCAATCTGGTGCTTAGCTTCGTATCCATCTGCCCTACATAGTCACAGGGACAATCCAATGCAGGAGATCCAGTAGATTACATTGGAAGTATCTCCCACCTCCAAGTGATCTTTGCAATGCATAATTTGTCCTTGTATGGTAGCCTCTGGTCGGTGTGCCATGCCCACTTGCAGATCTCGGAAGCTGCGTTCTACTGATTCCGGAATGTTTTGGATATATGGCAGGGTGTGCCACATGGTTGGTCTATTATTAGTAGTAGTAGTAGTATTAGTATTAGCATTAGTATTATTAGTATTAGTATTACTACTACTACTACTACTACCCCGGACACAACCAAGCTTTTTATCATGAAAAATGATAGCCTGGAACTTAACCCTGTGCATCCCAGAAGATGTTGAAGCTCCACTAGATGCTCCGTAGGCCGTAGCTGTTCTACCCAATTGAGACCAAGGATGCGTCCCATCCATCCGGCCATCTCTGTCTCCTGGAGCAATGAGTTTAATCACCCCGGGAGAAGGTGTTTTGCTGGCATTTGAGGCGGAATATCCCACCTCTTTTTGCGTGGGAAAATATATTTTGGGGGAATGTAGGGGACAATTTCACTCCACAACTAAGTGATTAGCTACTTTGGTTAATATCCATTAAATGATGATGTTGAAATATTGAGCAAAATGCTGGAGAAAACAGCTGTTCCACATTAGGAATCCCTCTCTCTCTTTTTCCTTCTCTTTCACTGTCCCAGTTAACTCAAATAGAAATAACAGCCGCCAACATGTTAACAATATAGGGGAGTGGGGCGGGGGGGGGGGGGCAGAATTTTCCAAACAAGTGTATCCGTGGCTTTCAGAGCTGCGATGGTGCAGCTATTTCAAAGCTCATATATACATTCTAGATGAGGGAACTGATACAAAGTGATGCATTCGCATACAAAACTCACAGACACATACGTAATGGGGTCCCAAACAGGTAAATTTAGAAGGCAAATTAAATTAGTACAGAATTTCAGTCCGGCTAAAGTTTACTTAACTCAAAGCCAGTTCAATATACAATACCAATTAAACTTTCTTGTCGTCGTATTTAAAATAACAAATGCTCTCTCTTCTCTGGGGAAAACCCTGTGATTTCCTACTCCTATGCAATCCACCTAAATGAATTTTTGCTTTCACGATCTACTATAAGAGCAGGTACACTTGAACTATTTCAATATCAAACAGCTTATGAAATAAATGAAAAGCTGTGAGATCAACTATTTTCGATGGTCTCTTACAAACCAGCCTCTGTAAATTTTTACACTCGTCTCTTATAACATTCTTCAGTTGAACCACCCATTTTCCTCCACTCTGTACATTGCTATAACCTTCTCTTTCTAATTTCTTCCATATTTGTTCCGTAGATTCAGCAGATGCATTTTATGATCTTAAAACATCCTCATTAACATTTAACAAGAGGAAAGGGAAGGAAAACATCTCTATAATCCTTGTTTGTCTGCCAGCCTCATCTACGCAATCTAACGGTGTAACTGTGTAAAAGGAATCTCAATTTTCATACTTTTTTTAAAACTACTTAATGGTCCTAGATGAACAAGATACATAGAACCTGTATTTATGAAATGCTTTTGAAAAGGCACCGTCTGTTTCAATCCATTAAATACAGGCATCAATATAATTGTGGGCTCTTTATGCACATATATATAGATCTTGAAAATGTAGCAACCTTATACAAATATTTTAAAATACATGGAGACCAAAAATTTTAATTTTGCTTTTGAGCCAAGAGTCGGGTTGCTTGCTATCCTTCAAACAATTTGGACATCAATACTTTCAGTCTTCAACAGTTGCCAAAAATTGGGGAACTGTAGATATAAAACATCTGGATTACCCACCATGCTTTTTATCTATGGCTTTCCTCCACAGATGATGACTGTCTTTGTTGGCTCATCGTTGGGGAGGTGTTGGCACCGGGGTGGGGTAGAAGCCAGGCTATGTCCCAGGGGGATTATTTTAGGATGCAATGAAAGGTCAGGTTGCTCTTTTTACCATCTATTTTTATGTACTGCAGATGTTGGGCTGTGTGGTTTAGCTTTTCGGAGTTTTCTTTCCAGAGTGGGGGTTTCCAACCATGACTGACCACAACCTGACATCCAGGATCTGTTGACAGGAGCTAGTGGCACTTGCGTCTGTATCATAGATATTGTCCCGTTGTCCCTGGTCTTGCAAATCTTAGCCCATATTTTCAGGTCTGGTTCCAATCATGAAGTACATCATTGTCTTGCATTTCACTTATCCAGTGAAACTCATGATCCTTATCCAGGGGAAATTACGACAACCTTCTGAGTTAAACAAATGTATCAGCTATGATGGTAGAACCATTTCACACCCTTTTGTATCTGGAAACCAAGTCATCTTTTTTTTCAGGTTCTTTCTGATAAAATAGACGTATGCTTACATTTCCACATGTGTGACATAAATATACTGTATTTGTATCCAGAAAGGTAATGAGATGTTTGCCTAAGTGCCTTATGGTGGTGTCTGACTCATCTATATGAAATTGAAACAAGGAGTAATCTTCTGAAAAAGACAGTATAGAACTTTACTTCTGGCTATTTGTTCAGCTTTCTGATTTCAAGGCATTTAATATTCAGAATATGCAGAAGTTCACTGCAGAAAGATGGATGAATGTGAAAAGCGCCCACAGTCCTGAACCCCTGAACAAATGCACCCAGGCCTCTAGGAGCTTCGAAGGTTTTTAAGAAGAGGTGGAAGAACCATCGGTTTGAAATGGCAGGGGGTTTCCTGCTTGAGCAAAGAGCTGGGCTAGAAGATCTCTGAGGTCCTTTCCAACTATATTATTCTGTATTTATTTATTTGTTTGTTTGTTTATTTATTTATTCAGCCATCCATCCATTCATCTATCCATCCATCTATTCATTCATTCATTCATGGGAAATGGAAGGATTTACACTCCTTGTAGACAGTTGGTCATCTGCGTTCTTTTTAGAGTCATTGAGGCCACCTGGGGATTTATGTCAGGGCCACCTGAGTAGTGCAAATGGACTTGGAACCTTCTGGAACTGCTGAAAGGACCCTGTTGTAGACTGGCGATAGATGATGCCGTATCACTCCCCCTATGTTGAGGGAGGACTGTTCAGTTTGGACCTAGAGTGCCTCTTTGACCCTCCTTCAAACCACTGGTCCTCTCTGTCCAAACTGGGGGCTTCAAATGCAGGTGGACTGCTGAATCTCATCCTGATGGGTTTGTCCTCCCATTATGTTGTGCCCTGTGTTTGTGAAGTGGTTGTTTTGTACAGATCTGTCCGGTTGCTTCTTGATATAAGTTCCAACCTTCACTGAATTTTTCCACCTCTTCAATCGTATCCGATTCTTAGAGACTGCTAGATAAGTCTCTATAATTTTCTTGGCAAGATTTTTCAAAAGTGATTTGCTATTGCTTCCTTCTTAGGGCTGAGAGAAAGGGACTGGCCCAAGGTCACCCAGCTGGCGTCCTGGACTAGAACTCCCAGGCTCCCAGTTTCCAGCCTGATGCCTTAACCACCACACCAAACGGGCTCTATACCATTGGATATAAATGTTTTGGGCTGACCCTACCTATTGATGGAAAAGGAATTACAGGGTGACAAACGTGCCTGTGAGATCTAATAAAATTTCAATTTTATTAATAATACAGTGCTAAATAAGTTTATTATGCTTTCAATCACAACATGATTTAATAAAGTTTACTTCCAGGCAAATTTAAAATGATTTTCATTATTCCAATTGTGCTTTATGAATTATGCATGAAATCAACTTTTGTTTTTCTGAGTAGTTTTACAAACAGTGACATGATCTTGCATATCACTTCTGCTACAGATACATACATATACACATACGCATACATACATAGATACATATATACATATATATATATATATATATATATTCCTTGGTGAACGAGTAGCTGGGCAACGATTGCATAGCATTTTCCCTGGCTTAGTTTCACTCTTCTTTTTGTGGTGAATAAATCACTTTTATTTTTTTCATTTTTTTCCAATGGTTATTATCTGTCTAATCAGGAAAATCCAAGCATTGATTTATAAATATGGACACACTTGATACGGAGGTTCCGTGGTTTTTCAGAGGTTAATAAATGATTAACAGATGTTGCATTCATGTTGAATAGCCTGCTGTTGCTCTTACAACTTGACAGGCTGTTGCAGAGAATGTTATGGATGGGAATAACATCTGTCTGCAGTCATGTGACCACCAGCAGAAAGCCTTACCTGGGTATACTTGACATAAGTGAAGATGTCAGTAATTTTGTGAACTCAAAAACTCATCTGGCTCCCTTTAAAGAGGAGGGGAGGCTTAGGACTCCCTGGCTTCTCCTTTTCACCTCTTTATCCACGAGAACCTAACAGGAAGAAGTCAGAGCATAAATCTGGCTGATCCCAACACAATCAACCACACAACCAGCTCCATCCGTGACCCCCTCCTTTTAAAAGAGAAAGAATACAGAAACTCTTCCAAGGTAGACTTAGAGGTAACATCCATCTCATAGTTCAGGCAATAATCACAAACACAGACAGTCACAGAATCTCATGCTTTTCCCCTTCAGATCAAACCTTTGAAAGTAGAGTGCTAGTTTTAAAAAACAAGGTAACGTTCCAGTGATTCCCACCGTATTGGCTCAGGGTCAGAAGAGCCCCTCAGTCCTAGTCAACGGAATGAGCCTCTTCTCAAAGGAAGAGGCTTCCCTGGGAGGACTCTGCACTCCTACCAGCCACTTCCTTGGTTGTGTAGCCTGACAAAGCCAACTGCTTCGTCTCAATGCCATGTTAACCAAATGTGATGTGGGTAAATAGCCTTACATTGCATTTCTCACTTAAATTAAACCATCCAACTCTTCTTCGGCTAACAGGTAATCATATTGTAGCATAGTAATTGCCATGCAGTCCTAGGAAAGCTGCCTTTTGAGAGCTAAAAAACAAGGAATGAGGAAAACCAGGCCATTCTGGCAGTGCCGTAATTAAATAAAGTCATCCACATAGCCAGGCTCAGAAAAAGCTGAGCCTGAAACTTTCATAAGAGAAATAAATTTAGGGGAAATTGCTTTCCAGGGGAGGTTCATGCTAACCTTTGTCCGCCCTTGGACTTGTGCGCCCTGCTGGAATTGAAGACTTGGTCCCGCTTTGCTCTCTGACCACCTGGAGTGACAATAAGACTTCGGCTTCTGCATTACAAAGAGCATCCTTGCAAGATGCCTTGTGCAGCACCAGGATCTGGGGCATTGTAAGTGCTAACTCTGAATATTTCGACCCTTCTTCATCTGCACTGAGACAGCCAGATGTCCTCAGTGGCAAAGCATTCAAAGTCTGGGCCACAGGTACGAGAAAAGACTTAATCAACATTTCTTCCTGAGAGACACCCCCCCGCCCTTTGTCTAAGCCCATGAAGGTTGTTGAACTGACACCTTCCTTCATTGCTATGTTCCACATGAATATTTCTCCACTTTAGCCATCTTAAGATGTGTGGACTTCAACTTTCCCAGAATGGTGGACTGGCTATGCTCACTTGTTATGTTGAAGAATCTTAGATCGTGCCTACCAATCTACCTGGATTGTGATAATTGGAATTGACTGGGTTTTCCATCTTTATCAGACAGAATAGGAAGAGTAATTTATATATTAAATAAGATGGCCGGCTTATTCTGTAGCTCCAGATTTCAACGTTTGTTTGCTTTCTGCTGTCTATGAACAGCAGGCTACCAAAATCAAAGTAACCGAGTGCCATGATGTACAGAGCTTCACAACTTTCCACTTTTATTTCAATTGTCTACTGGTGCTAACTCTACTGTGTGAGACCCGACTTGCTTCATGCACACACTTCCGCGTGACATTCAAAGCAGGCATGTGTTACGCAGCTTTTCTCAATCGTTTCTGAAATATCAATTATTTGCCTTTTGTCATAATGCTAGAAAAGGAGGCCTAGCAGCCTGCTGGGGTAATTTCCTTTTCCTGTTGCTGATAGTGCCGAATAAGATTACAATCTGTTCTTGGAACAAATCCATGAACACAAACACACAACCACATGCCGGTGATGTTGTGAGCTGCTCTCCAGAAGGACGGATCTTCTGAATTGTGATGTTCAGGAAACAAAAACAACCCCTGAGTTGATCCGAGTCCTCTCAATTTCCCCTCCGTTGACGTGTGGTTTTTCTCCATCTATTTCTCATGTGCGAGTCCCTCTGCGCTGACGTCAGTCCTTTGTTTAGTTTCTCTCAGCAAATAAATGTTTGGATATCAGGTTTATCACACAGCTCATGTGGTCACCATCAATGGCGTTCTTTGCCTGGAAAACGCCTTCATTTGCAGAGTGTGCTTTTTGATCTACACACACCGAAGGGAGAGCCGTTGTTCTGAGCAGCTGGAAGCTGAGGGCAGCCCCTGGTAGGAGGGTTTTGGGCTGGTAGAAGGGTCATGGGCTGATCTACTTTTGCACACTGTGTGAGATCCCATCTCTGAAATCTTACCCATCCAGACAAATCTCTGGAATGGGCAAGGAGCACTTTATCAAATCTGACCCTAAAGTGGTTTTCAAGTTCCATATACATTACAAATTGGAAGGATAAGTAATTGCTAGTTATTGAGATGTTTTATACTCCAGATTTGGCACACGATTTGGCTCACAAAATGCCGGCTTGCTGTCCTCCATTGTTGTAATTCCTGTCACTCATTTTTTAAGCAACTTCACAAAATCAGCTTTAGATCAAGAGCAATACAAACAGGGGCAGGATATATTTGCATGTCCCATCTATGGGTGGGATTACAAATGGGGAAAACTGAGCGTGCCTAGATTAGTTTCCAGACCATCCAAGGGTAAGGCTGCCTTTGGGATAGGATGGAAAAGTCAAGGTGGCGGCATTGCACATTAAAAAGAACAGGAGGCGCTTCGATTGCAACATCACGGCTGCCCTCTTAACTTATCTCACCACATCCAGCAGACAATTCTGCCCAGCAGATTCCCGCACAATTAACCCAACATTTCTAGTAGAACTGTCAATAGAATAGTTCAAGGCAAGGGAAGAACTTTATATTGAGTTATGCACGTTTCTTAGCCTTCATAAATCAAGAAACCTTGTTGTGGGATACCAGATGACTGGGTTGTTGTTTTTAAATCAAGTAGAGTTTGGCAATTACACTTTGTGCAAATGTTTCATTTTTGTTGTGGCGGTTAACTCTACAATATTGTTCATCCTC
This sequence comes from Pseudonaja textilis, assembly GCF_049901715.1. NCBI lineage: Eukaryota > Metazoa > Chordata > Lepidosauria > Squamata > Elapidae > Pseudonaja > Pseudonaja textilis. The sequence goes on along the minus strand of NC_141994.1, from coordinate 503,748 downwards.
AATAGCTTATTAATGGGATTTGCATGCCACCTCCTGTCCATCAGCCCCCACCCCACCCCCGGGCCTTGCTGAACGGTGCTCCTGAATCAGATACTGAGCAGGCCTGCAGCATATCTAGGAAGAAAGAAGACCTGATGGAGTGCCTACTTTGTGGAAACACCCCCTGTGAGGAATAGTTGTCAGGACAGGAGATTTAGCAGTCAGTTCTTGAGATCTCCAAATGAAAAGTTGTTTTATAGGACAAGGGAAGGGAATGCGGGAAAAGAGAGCAAGGAGCTCTTGCTCTACAGGTAGTCCTTGACTTACGACCACCATTGAGCTCAACATTTTTGTTGCTAAGTGAGACAATATGTTAAGTGAATTTTGCCCCGTTTTATCCTCTTTCTTGCCACTGTTGTTAAGTGAGTAACCCGGTTGTTAAGTGAATCTGGCTTCCCCATTGATTTTGTCAGAAGGTCACAGAAGGTCACAAAAGTGGGACACCGCAGCCGTCGTAAATACTGACCAGTTGCCAAGGATCTGAATTTTGATCCCGTGACCAGGGGGGTGCTGCAACACTTGTGAGCGTGGAAAATAAGTCGCTTTATTCAACGCCATTGAACGGTCACTACATGAACCCTTGTAGGTCGAGGACTGCCTGTGCTGGCCCAGAGTCAGTAGCTCCTTGAGGCAACTGAAGGAAAGGAAGAATCAAGAGGGAAACGGGCTTGGATCCGGAACTTGCTTCTTGATGTTTCTTCGGGGTCAAAGCAAAAGGGAGACGCGATGTCTCTTTCTTCTCTCGGTGCCTCGTGTTTTATTTAGGAAAAAAATCTCTGCTGGAATATGCACCAGAAGGTAAAAGGGGCAAAGCCCAACCAGTCAGCTCTTTGGGAATAATGTTCTTCACCAAGTAACGAAAGGCATGTTATCCGAGGCCATTACCCGTGCTTTCCGAGGGGCCAGGGGCACATCAGAACGGCTGCAGGAAATCTGCTTCGCTGCGCAGTTTCTGGAGAGCCTCCGGAGTGTCCAAATGTCCCTTCCATGCATGGCCCTTCCCCCTTCATAGGCTCATCTCCGTGGGAAGGAACGCGGAAACTGAGGGCTCTCCAGGAGAATAAAGGCCCCTCTTCCTTTCATTCTGCAGAAAGCAAACGCCAGCCTCGGTTTTATTGGGCTCATAAAAAATAGATTGCAATAGAAGGTGGAAGCAGCAGCCTGGAGTCTCTCCTATTAGACGTTGAAGGAGGACAGGGAAAACGCAGGCTTCGTGTGCCGGGGGTCAGAGGAGAACCCTTAACCAAGGACAAGGTTAAGAGAGATCAAATTTTAGTGTTTGAAAAGTTATTTCCTCCTTCTAGCCCTGATCTATCCGCTGCGCGGTGAAGGCCTCCTCCTCCTGTTTCCACCCCAGACGCTCCTGAGCTTTCTTTTGTCAAGACTTGCTGATGTGGCCGATCCCCCTCATTTTAGGTCTCTTTCGTGGATGCTTTTGATCCAGTGGGATCCATTCTGTGACTGCCTTGGTCCCCACCTCTTCTCGCTCTGCAACCAGCCTGTTTCCATCTCAATTCTTTGACTCTCTTGACGGCATCGTGTATTTCCGTTTGTCCTCTAATCCATCTGCAGGTTTTTCTCTCTTGCCTCGTGATGCTGAGCATGCATCTTTCTGTGGCTCTTGGAGCCTCTCGTAGCTTTTGTACCGACTGTGAGGTTAGGGTCCATGTTTCACCAGCATGTGCTAGAGCAGGTAGCACACAGGGATTGAAAACCTTTCTCTTCAGGCGTAGTGGGAGGAAGGTTGTTCTTGAAGATTAGGCTATACGTAGTGGCCTGCTATGTCTAGTTCTTCTCCAGATATGAACGTTTCTCTTTCTTTGGCGAATTTATTAAACAAAGTTATTTAATTTACATTTTTGAACCATCATGCAGAGACTATTTGAAGCAACCGTTCTACTACAGGCATTTTTTTTTAATTTAAGCTGGCCAGCATGGTTGAATCTCTGTGTAGAGCGTTTGTTTCTTGCTTCCAAGGCTGTGGAGTCATCCATGACATCATTGTCATTTATTTCCTTTGCAAGTATCAGGAGGAATGAATAGTTCAGCCTATTCTCCAGTCTCTGACCACAAGCACTTCTTAATAGGCTCACATTTCCTAAAATTGCATTCCCTTCATGCCACAGATATTCAAAGTACAAGTGCGTATTTGAGACAAAAGACAGATCCTTGTAGGCAAAAACATAGCTAAGAAGCTGATTTTTAAGCAATTCTTGCAACTCCTGGTTGAGTTTCTGCTCTATGTGGTGGACAGAGACTTCACAAATGGTTCAACTACTTCCTCTGTGACTGCTGAGGACTCAAAAATAACGGAATTTTTTTAATGGTCCCAGGTAGAGTTTTCAAATTTGAGAACAGCATGCTCATGGCTGCATGAACATATAGGCTGTAAATTTATTCTCAAGGGATGATATGTTCTGGGCAGCTGGACTATAATGGTGATCCTTCCTCCTTTGGCTTTCCTACCTGTTTCCTTGACCTTTCCTTCCCTGTCCACAAACTGCTAATCATCTGGGATTCTTCTTCTGTAGTTCCCACCTTCATCCACAATCACCTTGACAAACTTGTTTTGAGTACCAACAGATTATCTCACGCCAAGAGCCAGTTTGATGTAGGAGTTAAAAGGCTCTGTACTAGAAACTAGAAGACTGTGAGTTCTAGTCCTGCTTAGTGCACAAAGCTAGCTGGTGATACCAAATCAATCCCTCTCTGAAGAACCCTTGGAAGAAACAGGGAAGACTTGATAGAGGCCATAGCATCAGCAGAAGGTTGCAAATACGTGGGAATTTTGAAAGCTTCCAATTTATTATAGAACCAAGTAAAAAAAATATTTCTGTCAAATGTATCGTGTGAGTTTAGATTTCCTTGATATCTCAAAATATTGGATTGGTCTTTGGATTGGATTGAATACTCAAATTTTACAAATAAATCACCCTGGTTGGAACTGCCTATATTCTTAGAGGCTGCCTTAATAATTTTTGGTTATGACTTGAATTATTAAGTTTCTGCAAGTCTTAGATGCTGAACCTAACTGTAGATTAGCTAACTGCAGAGTAAAACCAGTTCAAAAATGCCTCATTCCCACAATTAGGCAGGCATCTCCTTCTCAGAGGTGTTTCAGCAACTTCCAGTATTCGTGGCTGTGTTCAAGGGATGTCTGATGGCTTCATTACGAGATATCAGATTGCACTCTGCCCATGATACAAACTGGTCGTGTAATTGCAGACCAAACAGTAATTATATATGCTTTCCTGGGGAAAAGATCTACTTTGGTGCACTAACAAATGTTGAGGAGGAATGCTGAACCCTCTTCTGTTGAGGCTGCAGCCAGGCCTTCCTTGTTCTTTATCTTCCATGGCTCTTCAGGCACAATGGCTTCTTGTTTTCCAATGTTCATTGGATCTGGCAGATAATGGAATTCCAAGGGAGTCTCTGAATGTCCTTTATAACCGTAGCTAATGTCAGATCTGAGTTCTACCTAATAGAAATGTTGGAGAACAGCATGCTAATCATGTCTGCATGCCAGCTGTGGCTAATCGTAACAGGCCTAGTCAGATCAGCCTTGTCGATCTGTTTCCCGCTTCCCAAAGATTTGTCTTATGTGAGCGGCCATCCCGGGGAGAGCTCCTGTCCCCTGGTGCAAGTCAAAAGGGGACGTCAAGGTTTAACAACCAGGGTTCGTACCCTGCGATCTCACTGGTGGAGACCAAGATTCAACACAAATATTTTCTAAACTCCAAAAATGACTACAGCAACATAAGTGCACCATCTTCTCTTTTAATAAGTATCTCTCTGAAGGAGTTGGGTGAGCATGACAAAAAACATGGCTACTTTCATGAGTTGACTCATTAACTTACCTTTGTCCTTAACTCCTTAAGACTCCAAGGTGTTTACCCCCCCCCCCCCCATCAGAAACTCCAGAACAAACCTGAGAGTCAGCATAGCTGTGCCCAATCCAGAAAGTCCTTGGAAGATCTCCCGAGACCCCACATGCACACAGCATCCCTCTGCTCTTTGTTAAAGCAAGCACGACTTTTTTAAAGGCTCCTGAACATTAACTTTCATGTTCTGAATCCCTGAAACAGCTGCACTTTTTTCAGCCTTGCCCAGAAATCTGAAGAAAGTGGGGCTCCTATAATGAATACCAGAGAAGTTGTGTACTTGCATTTGTGTGAGGTCTAAAGCACTTCCTCCAAGTCATTTTTAAGCATGTGTAGCTCTACTAGTCTGTGTAAATACACTGCCACTACTCTGTCCCCTGTCCCATGATCCTTCAGTCTTTAAAAATAAACCATACACCCAGGCACACACACACTCACACAGAGACCAGTTGTCTGCTCTATCCAAAAAGGAGATCAGGTTGGTTTGGCATGACTTGTTCTTGATAAATTCAAGCTGGCTGCAGCCAAACAACAGCCTTTCTCCCCCAAATGTTCACAGCCCAAGTGTTTAGTAATCTGTTCTACTTTTGCTCAGTATAGATGGCAAACTGACCACTCTGTAGTTAGGCGTGTCTTCTTTTTTTTATAAAAGTTGAGCAACCTTTGCTCCTTATCAGTCCCTGGCATTATTCCCACCCTCCGAGATCCCTCAAAGATTACAGAAAGTTGTATTTTCTAGGCTGCTGGATGATGGAGGTGACTTACAATACTAATCTTTAGGAAAATGTCAGGATTCATCATTCTTTTATCACAGGGAGATAAACAGCCCACAAAGTTAACCGAAATAAGGTTAAATTACAACACAGAACGATCCCATAGAATCTTTAATGAACAAACAGATGGTTTCATCTACCATTCTGCACTTAAATTAAATAACTCTCACGCTGCGACCATCGCTTCACCTGAGTTGTCTTTATGATTATGAACCCTTGAATTTTCTAAGTCCTTTTATGGATCAGCTATCCATGGCAAGAAGCCATGAGGGATCTTCATTCTTTTTTCTTGAGTCCATCAAATTGATGGCATTTGTTCCCTTGAAGAAACTTGTTAAAAGCAACAAGTTCTTGTTGCTTTTAAACAGGAATCTGATATTCGGGGATTTTGACAGATTGTTTGCTGTACAAACAAGGAGATTTCCCAAGAAAGATGTCCAGAGAGAGGGATGTTGTGTGTGTTGATCATCAAGTGGTTGCCCAGGAGACCATCCAAAAGCCCAGGCTTTTAAGCCGGACTGAAAAGCTTCCATCAGTTGGCCATGGCGAGCCCCTTCCACATCACGGCCTAGAGAATTCCACCTGAGAAGCGAAACTTAATTCATGGGCCTTTCCCTTCCAACAGTGCAACCTGAAGAGCTTGAAGATAGAAACCCTCTAAGTACAATCAAGATTTTCTCAACTTGCATTAATTAAAAGAATAAGAGGAGCACCCGTGGTGAAGGGGAACAAAATCAGGGAAAATACACTACAATTACAAAGCCGCTAAAGGCCCCTGCTAAAAATGAAGAGTGTCACCTGGAGACTAAAGGGGAAGACGCCCCCGGCAGGCATCCCCAGCGGGGCCTGGCCCACCAAGCCTCCACAGGGGCTTTTCCTAGAGACTCCCAGCAGAGTCCCTGGTCTCCCTCGCCCGCTGGGCAAAGAGGGGAAATCTGTCCAGTTACCTTTTCTTTCTCCATCTCTGAGTCTTGGAGGAGTTTTTCCAACGCCTTGAAAGTTGAAGGGATTTGAAGACAAGGCAACTCGCCTCTGTCTCATAGAGTTCCTTCTTGTCAATCACACAGAAAAGACCACACGTAGACACAAGAATTGGCCTTCGCTACTACAGTAATAAATAGCTTTTGTTAATAAATAGCTTTTCTTACAGCGGAGGGAGATAGATAGATAGATAGATATATTACAAGCAACAGTACTTCCAACAATAAGCTAGAAATCTGGATGGACGCCAAGAAGTACATTT